>NC_056728.1:1521472837-1521635337 GCF_019279795.1 Protopterus annectens
GCTCGGCTTTACTGCTCAGGTTTCTGTACCATACAGTAGTACTAGTCAGACCAATGTTTTGTACATCTTACTTTTCAGCTTCTTTAGGATTCTTCTGTCATACACTACTCCTGGCACTCAGTGCTAGTTGAGGGCAGCCCCTCTGATTCTAACTTTGACCTCCCCATTCAGACTTCCCTTCTCCTCAATCACCCCTTTTAGTTTATTTATTTATTTATTTATTTATTTGCAGTTGTTTAACCAGGATAGTCCATTGGGCCAGAAGAACCCGTTTTCAATGGAGTCCTGGGGTTAATTAAACAAACATAGATCAAAGTTAAAAGTATTTTTTTTTTTATGAAACAAGAATTTGTAACCTGGGATGTCATGAGGGATGGGAGCAGGAGCATTCCCATGTGGAAGTTAGATAAGAATGAAGTGATTTTTAAAGGATGGGAGGCTTATTGTCCTGGGGGGGTGTGGTGGTCTCTGTCTATGATGGTTTTTTGATTGTTAGATCTGAGAGCCTTTGTGTGATGCATTTTAAAGGTAGTGGAGAGAGAGGGACAGAGGGAAGGTTGGAAAATGAGTTTATGAGCATAGGTGAGCTGGGTGTATCTGCTATTTTTATTGTAACAAGAGGACAATTTGGTTTTTGAGTGATGACTGTAGGTTTGTTAGATGAGTGCTAGATGATTGTCTTATTGTGCATCTGCATATTGAATAATGTTAGCATGAGAGATAGAGAGTGGTAAAAGGTTAATGAAAAATGTTGAAAAGTAGGGGCCCAATATTGAACCTAGTTACTTGAATTTGTTAAGCTGTTCCACTATTTTGCCTTCTATCTCAGTTTCTTCTGATTTTCCCCATTTGCTGCCATTGTGACTGTCTTATCTGAACTCAATTTCATCCCATGTGCCTTCAATTTTGCATTCCATTCCCCTATCTTTTGCTGAAGTTCTTGCTAAGAGCCTGCCTGTAATGCCATATCGTTCCAATACAGCAATAATGTTGATTTGCACCTTCTGACCTGTTTGCTAAAGTAGTCCATTACCAGCAGGAACAGCAGTGGGCTCAGAGCTGAACCTTGATGTACACCCACTCCTACTGGGAATCCCTCTGTGTGACCGAATGACTGAACATTGGTAGAACTTGAGTCTGCTTTACTCAGCTTTCATGGGACTTTGTCATATCTTCTTCTTCTTCTTTAGTTTTTTTCCCAGTTAGGGGTCGCCACAGTGGATCACCTGTCTGCTCATGATTGGCAGTGGAGTTTTGCGGTGTCGAGTTGCCAGCCTGGCGTCCAACCTTCCACAGAAGGCACACACATGCACACACTCACACCTAGGGCCAATTTAGACTGTCCAATCTACCTACAGCATGTCTTTGGGATGTGGGAGGAAACCAGAGCACCCAGAAAAAACCCACACAACCACAGGGAGGACATGCAGACTCCACACAGAAGGCACCCCAGCCGAGGATCGAACCTGAAAACCTCTTGCTGTGAGGCGGCAATGCTAACCGCTGCACCACTGTTATATGTTTTCTCCAAATCTAGGAATGCCAAGATGAACTCTTTCCTCATCTCTAGCATCTTCTCAACTATCTTTCTCACTGCAAACATTGGGTCAGTTGTGCTGCATCCTGATCTGAATTTGAACTGCTCATCTCGGATCTTACTTTATACAACTCTGTATATTCAATTGCCAGCCACCGTCTGCAGAACTTGCATGCAGTGTGATAGGGGTTTGATACCTCTATACTGCCCGCAGTTGTAAAGATACCTTTTATGCTTGAACACTGATTCTAGTATACTTAACTCTGCAGTCATATGGGATACAACCTTCTCTCTATACTACTATGCATACTCTCAGGAGCCATTTCTCCCCATCTTACCCAACACCTTTATTATATCTGCACTGACCTTATCTGACCTTGGTGTTTTTCCTGACTTCATTTTCCTTAGTGCTATTCTTATTGCTTCTATGATGGGCTTCTCTTCTTCTTTCATTGTAGGCTTTGTCTGTGTCAGTACAGCTTCTGTGGATTTTTTTTCATTCAGAATCTGCTGGAAGTACTCCTTTCATTTGCCATTGATGTCCTGTGGACTAGTGAGCAGGTTGTTGCTGGCATCTTTTATAAAGGGTGTCTGACTATCTTTTTTGTTATATTTCTGTCTTCACCTTGAAACCCGTGAGTTTCTTTGTGTCATCTAATGAGTGACTTTCCAGAATCTGGTAGAGTGCCTCTGATGCCCTCTTTTTTGCTAATGCAACTCCTCTCATAGCATCTTTGTTATCCAACAAGTATTCCTTCCTAGCCTGGTCCATCTTTTATATCTCCCATTTTTGCATGCACTTCTTCTTTCTTTTCACAACTTCCTGGACTTCTGTATTCCACCAGCAGCTTTCCTTATGTATGTTATTTCCATACCTGACTTGGCTGCATATCTATTCTGTAGTCCTCACACGTGCTGTTGTAAGATGCTGTCATTTTTCTTCATCTCCATGTAGTCCCTCTTATTCTTGAAGTGCTGGAGTCTTGAGTGATGTTTTAAACAGTTGTGCTTTCTCTCCAGTCAACTTCCAGGTCTTCAGCCTGGTCTCTGTTGGCCTCAGAGCTTTCTCTGATCACTGCTTGCAGCTGATTGTGGAAACCAGTGGCTTATGCTGTGGACTGCTTGTTTCACTGTGGATGACTTTGAAATCACTGAGTCTACCCAACTGCCATTTCCTTACTAAGAGGAAGTCTACCTGAGCTGCATGCTGGCCATTCCTGTATGTGATCTTGAAACTGTCCGTCTTTCTGAACCATGTTTTGGCCACCATCAAGACATTTGCAAGACAGAAGGGTAAAATGGCCTTTTCTTCTTTATTCCTGTTGCCCCACCCATGTCAGCACAGGCAGTCTTCATATCCTGTTCTACCTGCTTGACATGTGCCTTCAGGTCACCCATTATCAACGTCATTTCATTTGTCCTGCTTTATCTAGTTGGTCCTGTGACTGCTACTTGAATACACAACTTTACACTATGATACTATCACAACCCTGCTGTGGGATATAGGCTGAGATTACAAATAGAGTCCTGTCATTACACTGTTGTCTGAATGCAGTGAGTCTGTCACTCATTCTGATGGCATCCCTCACTGCCTTCTAAAGCCTCTCTGACACTACAGTTCCCACACCATTTCAAGTCTATCCTCATCCTGAGGAGAAGACTCTGGATCCCAAGTCAAGAAATATTGCTGCATTGCCCTTCCTTCTTGTCTCCTGGATACATAGGAGGTACAGCCTCCTTCTTATCCTCATGTCATCCATGTCAAAGCTACAACATGTCAGTGAACCCATGCTGGGTATAGCAATTCTTATTTCATGTTTGGCATGTTGATTGGTCTTATGTCCAGCTTTTTCTCAACAGAGATATTCCAGGTAACCCAAGCTGGTTAACTGGACACTGGCTGGCCAGTAGCTTATTGACCCAGGGCTTCTGAGCTTTATGTCAGCCACACACTGCCCAATAGGGGCACATACACCCCCTTCCATCATAAACAAGGTCAAAATGCAGGTTGGAGTAGGTCAGGTCCTCATCTCACTTACCACTGGTAACTACCCATACCCATTTGGTGACATTAGTCAACATGACCAAATCACCTAGAGACATATTTATCACTGCCAAGTGGCTATCCCTGCCACACTACACAGTCTGTGATTCATGTTCTCCTTTCTTGAGGCTACTATGCACCAGAGTAGATTCCCACAGCAGGTGTTCTGTACAACCCTTTCCCTGTAGGGCACCATCTAGAGTCTGTGCTGCTGCCCACAACTGTCACAGTATGAACAAAAAATGATTGATTTTAACAACTGGCTTAGTTGCTGGTGTCATTCTGGGGAGATGCAATATTTGTCAACATGGGGGCACATGGTTAACAGACCACATTGCTTTGCCATGGATGATCTGCTCCTCTCCCCCCTGGTCTTACGGATATTTACTTTATCCACCCCCTTAGAGCCTTTTTAGGCAATGCCAAACTGACAAATATACCAGCTTTGCAAATAAAACCTAAAGGAACGTAAATGTGTTATTGCTCAGTGCTAGGAGCCTTAATAAGAAGTTCCACACCCTACAAGCTCTTCTCATTTAGGAAAATATAGACATCTGTGCCATTAGCGAGAAATTGTTAAAGCCACAGAGAGTACTCTGGCAGTGTAAGGCCTCCGTGTCTTCTACACAAATTATTAGATGCACAGACAGGGACTAAAGGTGGAGGTGCATCAGTCTACATTAGCAAAGAGTATACCTCTGTGTTGGTTTCATCTAAGTGAAAATCACCATGGATACAGTCCTTCACTACATCCTAGCAAGCTAAAGGATACCATCTAGCCTCCAAGAATTCCATAACTCATACCTAGGCCTGCTGTAGGCACTCACCATACAAACAAATACTCCATTCAAAGGACACTTTATCTACCGCTGTATAGACTGGGAAACATACACTGCCTCCGACGTACAAGTACAATGTTTCCTTGACTTTATTAACACAGACAACCTTGACTAGATAGTACAAACTCCAGCCAGAGTTTAAAACATACTGGACCTTGTACTCACAAATATGGAAGATTCCTGCACCCTTCCCTGAGTCACATTCTCACTTCAGGCACAAAGATGTCTCCTTCAAAATAAAAATAATCAGCTTGGAAAACCCAGTAAAATCTCTAGAGATTAGGAGCTATTCTAAAGCAAACTACATTTTGTCAAAATCTAGTGTCCCTCCTAAACCTGAGTTCACAGCAGCCTGTGTGGAATTGCTCATAGAACCCCTGTATAGCTGTGTAAATGGCTGTATAGAGACTGTTGTACTTACTAGAAGTAAGCTCAAAACAAACCTCAAAAAGAATCTATACTGGTGGGATTCTAACCTTAACAGGGAATATAATAAAAGGAAAACAGTTATGGCCAAAATCAGAAAGAGCAACTGTCATAATGACAAGACCTCAATAATTAAACTAAACAGGAAATCAAGAATACAAGTTAAATGCAACAAATCCAATTACAAGATCAAGACAGCCTCTCTGGCTAAAGCCAACCACTAGACCTTCTATAGCTGTGTCCAAAACCTTAAAGGTAATTCACAGCAGAGTGCTGAACTAGTGGTAAATGGTACCATATTCACACAGCAGAGTCACATAGTGAATCAGCTGTCTGGCAAATTCAGCTCTAACTTCACCCTTCACTCCCGCTTACCTTCCCCCATGAATCCCTATTAGCATACTCCCCCAACTATTAGCAGGGAGCAGGTCACTAAGGTCAAAAACATATTCTCAGTGGCCTTAGACAATATCCCAGAATGCCTCCTAAATAGCTTTTGAAATGAACTATCAGATCCACTTGAGGCACTTTTCAGCTACAGATTCAAAACAGGCTAAATACCATGTGAATGGAGGACTGCAATGATTATCTCTCTTCACAAGTGTAGAACATCAACTGATCCAAGAAACCGCAGACCCATTAGTCTGACTAGTCTAGTATGCAAACCCATAACAAGAATCCTCATTGAAATGATCAACAAAGATATTGTCAACCTACATTCACTGCACCCACCTATATTGACCTGGCTAAGGCATTGATACAATATCCCACTCAGGTATTGTCGACAAACTCAATAAATGGCATGGACCCAAGAAGTCAGGATTAGTGAGTCCACCTCCACCAAGAGACTGGTTACCAGTGGAGTACCTCAGTGATCACTGCTGGGCCCGCTACTGTTTGGCATCCACTTCTCAGAGGTCAAGGCTAATGTCAAGGGCCTCTGGCTCACAAAGTTTGCTGGCAGCTGCAAACTGGAAGCTATCATAAATTCCCCCAGTAACACTAACATAACACGAACATCCTACAGAAGGGCTGGTGACAAAGCCATGGATCAAAACTCAATGCCAAGAGTTACATTATAGTACCTTTTGGGTATAAGTCCACTCAAGATAACTACTCTACTGATAAGACACCCTTAAGAGTTGACATAGTAGCTAGGGATCTGGGAACATATGTAATCTGGTTGTTTACCAACACATAGTCAATGTAGCAAGAAAATCATTTTATGTCATCTAATTTGTAAGCAAGGATATGACATCCAGGTTTAGAGAAGTGACAGTACTACTTTGCTCAGCTCTTATCACACCCATCACCAAGTACAATGCCCGTTTCTGCATATACCTGACTAGGCATATGCATCATATGGAATGCCGACAAAGATTCCTCACCAAGAAATCCAGGGTTTTCCTATACACATTTTCCTATACACACCACCTTAAAGCCCTCTCTCTATACTCAGTTTCCTAAAGGTTACTGAGAGGAAATCTATGCCTGGCATAAAAGGCATCCTCATATCCAGCCCTGATGGACTTTATGCACATTAGCAAAATAAATTGAACCAAAAATACTATATCCGGTGTTTTAAACTTAGAAAATGCTGTTGAGACAGATATGTGTCTCAAAGTATCTCCACACTCTAGAATACGCTCCCCATCCCTTTGAAGTAGATTCCATTCATAACCATATTCAAACATAACATTGGCCATTGAATGTGAAATTGAAAATTCACCCTCGGCCTTCCAGAGTCCAACAGTAAATATTCCCTAACTAACAAAACCCCCCACTAAACCTTTAGCAATCTCCTAACTAATATATCCCTCCAAATAGACACCAATGTTACATGAGGACACAACTGGTTTGACTTGAGTGGGGTTTGGTTGTACAGCTAGGCTTATAAAGGCCCTGGTTGTTGTTACCCTGTTATATACCTATGAACCTATGCATGTAGCATACTAGATTTGATATGATTTCACTTTCAAAGTGACCTGCCATTAATGCAACAGTTGTGAGGGATAATAAGAGTTTTACAGCAAAATCTCAAACCATTTATTGTCATCACTGGGGAAGAAATGTGTGTCTAGAACAATCAGAAAAATGGAAGCAGAAGAATGGGAATATATAGAAGGGCTATGGGAAGGGAAGGCCTAGAGGGAGGATGGAGAAACATAGGGATATTTTTGGGGGACAGAATCCCATCTTTCATTAAGAAGATTTGAGAGGAAGATAGTAAGAGGAAGGTAAAAAGGTGCAGTGATGGTAGAAGGAGCAGACAAACAAATACAGAAAACAAGGACCAACATTGGAAGTGCTGAAAGAAAAGGTGGCAGCACAAAGGATAGACACAGACAGGCAAATAGTGGGAACACAATTGGTGATGGTGAGTTTGTTGGACTGCAAACTGGGAATAAGACACACAAACATGTGGAACACATTTACTGGGGATTGGGTGAGTAGCCAGCTAAGATTCCCATTGCTATGTCTCGAATCAAGGCAGAGGTCAATCACCTCAATGATTTCCATCCCCACTGATTCTAGCTTCTACTGTCCCTAAAGCCAGAGACAGGCAGTGGCATGACTCAGACAGCTGCAAAAGGATGTGCTCCAGGTCGCCAATGCAGGAATCAAATCACTGTTCCAACAGTGCAATCGCACCATCCTCCAACTCCTGCCAAGTTACATAACATGATCAACCAGAATCATCCCCAGATGGAGAGGTGACAACGTCCTCCACCTCCCACCCTCACTGGCAACAGATGACCCAGAGGCCACCTTTTCCTTGATGACCCTTCATTCCTTGCAAAAAGATAAGTCAGGAAGCAGCTGGAAACCAAGCAGGGATGGCAGGAATATGATAGCTAGGTGACAGCTTCTAAATCACAATTAAGGCTGTGGCTGATACTGCTTGTAATAGTAACATATATGGAGAGAAATAGAGCAACAACAAAAAAGAAAAATAAGAGAAGAATAGCAACAATGAATGAGACACATCTGGAAAGCAGTACAAATGCTGTGCAGTGTCACTGGGCACAAAAGTACTTGGCGGAGTAAAATGTTGTTACATAAGTGGTGTCCATGAATATGATACACATAACAGACTAAAGCGTACTGTTGCAGTCAGTGTGCTGTGGGAAGAATGATGACATGGTTCTTAGGCATTACCCCTGTCTATATGAGGAGAACAATGCATTTGGGGCAATGAGTGACTACAACGGCAATGGAATGTTGATAATGGCCACCTCTGGTCACTGTTGTATGGCAAAAGCATATGCAAGTTATTAGCAGCCATGGCTTAGCAAAGGAAGGGGAACATGAGAGTCATGTTATTTGGAGACAGACACAGCTCCCAATGCAGTGGTTGCAACAGGAGCACCATGCAATTTTTGGTAGTGTAGTACTATGATATATGTTATCTGCCATTACACAGAAAAGTACTATGAGACAAATTCAAAACCGGCACTGGCAGGGAACTTGGAAGGGCCACGGCATGCATTATACTAGGCAGGCAGATCAGAGCACACTGTATTGATGAGGGCCATGGCATGCAGTATTTCAGTCAGGCAGATCAGAGATTAGAGCACCCTGTATGGATAAGGGCCATGGCATGCAGTATACCAGGCAGGCAGATCAGAGCACCCTGTATGGCTGAGAGGGCTACAGCACTGGACAGAGCAACCTAGTAGGCTAAACCCACAGATATGCAGTAGAGTATGGCACAAATGATGCTGGAGTGCCAACTAGAGTCAGTAGCTGAAAAACATAAAAGAAAAGGAAAATATTTAAGAATTAAATATCCTGCATTTGGCTCGACATTTATGTAATAAGTAAAATACAGTTCAATGCCCCAATCCTGAATAGTTACTATAGAACATTTGAACAATTTCCTTAGCCTCCTCTTACCACTGTCGAAGAAGATCAAGGTGGTGCCTCTACAGGTCACTATAGTGGAGCCTTGCACTGTTCACAAGTGTGAAAGATACCACTGACTGCCCATCTACTTTGTTCTGGGTTACCTCTTAAGGGGTCCCCAATAGGTTCTCACAGTGATCTTTATGCATGAAATATAGAAAGCTGTTGAGCCTGTCATTTGAGATTCCTTCCACAATCAATACTCACAGAAGCCATTACCACTTCACAGATCACAATCCTGAGGAAAATGGTGGGACATTCATGTTGAAGTACATTGCAGACATCATATGATGACCATTGATGCACAGCAAGGTAACACAATATGTGTGTGATGCCACAATATAGTGGCACATAACTAAATGACATGTCAGGGTGGGGTTGGGTGTGACTGACACAATCTTTATCCACAACTCTCTCCTTGATTGCTGTACAGAACTTGTTGGAGCTGCAATATAGCTTTATATAGCTGCAGCTTCAAATGAGGCAGTGACCCCACCCAGACATGCACAGTTTGCTTTATGGTCATTCCTGCATGTCCACAGTCAGGTACAGGCCTCATAGTATAGCCATGTTCCAGTAAACATTGCATAACATGTGAAACTCATTGTCCATTAGCTTAGATTAGCTCAGTAGCATATCTGTCGTTTTACAAGCCTCAAAATTGAGATATTAATTCATCTTTGGCCATCGTCATACTCATTGCACTAAAGAAATTTGCTCCTGGAAAGACAACGATTTGCAGTATGCTGACTACACCTATACAAGATAAATAGAGCTACAGCTACTACCATAAGAGTCCACGGAATATGTGTAACATATGTTATAATAAAAAAGCACAAATAAGTGTCAAATAAATCATGTTTCCAGACTCACATCAGGTGATAGACACTTTGTCATTAAAGTATAAGAAATGGTTGATATTTTCAGTGAAAATGACTACCCACAGAAATTACTAGATGAGATTGCCACTGAAGTCTGTGGGAGAAGGCATTCTGATTTTAGCATTTTATGTAAACGGTTGACTATAAGTGTCGTCCACCCTGAAAATGATGATTTGGGTAAATTTTGTGCTTTTATTACTTTGTTTACCTTCAACAGTAAGACTATTTAGGAGGTCCTTACAGAACATTAAAACATTTTTGAGCATCTTGAGGTCCCTTTTATTTATCCTTTGTTGACCAAGTTAGTCTCACTAGGCTAGTAGTCTCTTTTAGTGAAGACCCAAGGTGGTATCTATACTAGTAGGAGAAATTTGGCCAGGGCAGTGCCATTTCATTTCATACTATCAGGACAAATCCTATTACCTATAGCAGAAAACCTAATATTAAGAATCATTTTGAATGGATACTTCTTATTTTAGTGAATGGTGATGCAAATACAGTTAGATGTGGGAACTGTAAACAATGCCAATATATAAATGTAGATAAGAGTGTGACATTTTCAAATGTGTTTCTAAATGGAGTTGACCAGGTAAATATAGGTGACAGTCTGCACTTATGGTCTACTTGGTTGTTTGTGAATTATATGAGGCATTTATATTGGGAAAATGGAAAATGCCTTATATAAACAGATGTTCAAGCATGTATACATTGGTAAAAAGATGGACCTCAAACCCACACTGGCAATACATACCTCAGTTTGTTTGTTTGAGTTTTACTAAGGTTTTGTTCTCTGTGGATGAAAAGGTTGTAATATCAGTTCAAGGGTGTGGTAATTAGAAATCTTTATTAGGGTTTAGATAAACTTTATGACAACTAAGAACAAAGTTTTCAGGGTTGTCCAGTCGAATAAAACAGTATGTATTTCAAATTCCCTAACTGTGTTTAATAATGTAATATTTTTTTACATTTTGTTTTAAATAGTTTTTTAAATATTTTTTAAATTAATATTTTTGAAGGACTAGTATCAATAAGGTTGGCTGTCGGCAATCGTGATCTAGCATTTAAGTATTTATTGGTGGTGTTTCAGAGTGTTTTTGGTTCAGAGTGTTTTTGGTTCTGGTGAAGGCCTCATAATTTAGAGGACAAAAGCGCTTAAACATTTAGTAAATTAATTGTGGACCATTTGTTATTGTGCTGTCATGGTTTGTGACCTGTGGAACATTTGTGGGATGTTTTTTCCAAAGGTTAGTTGTATATTTTTAACATATTATAATGTTCCATGTTCTTTTTGGTTCATGTGTAGCATTACTGCTATTTTGCTGCTGCTGTAGTTATAGCAGAAGGATGGCAACATCTGATTATTATTGTGTTTATGGACACAAGAGGGTCTATTATTCAGTTTTGCAGTATATTTTCACTATGCTTACCTGATAGCAGCATGACGTATCTTTGACAGAGGCAGGGTAAACCATCCATAATTAACTCCAAATATGGTTGTCGGTCTGTCTGTTTCGGGACTGTAAAGGCAGTTATATGAATATGGTGTAGTTGCCACAGGAGTTGTCTTAATGACATCAATGTGTATTATGTTAACTTGGGGCCACTGCATGTTGGATATGACGTAGTCAGTAATGACTTGCAGTGTGGATCAATTTCCTGTTGTGCTGAATGCATACAAAGTCCAGGGAGCACATGGGCCCAGACAGTGGCTATGCTGCTACCATAATGTTGCTTGTTAGAAACAGTTTTTTGGGGGGAATAAAAAGTAAGACAATTACATTGGTAACAAATGTTGCAGACAACCACAGAATGGGGCTAACAGACAGCTGTATTCACAGACATGCATGGTGGCGGACAAACATGATAGTGTCCAGGCATGCTACATAGATCACATGCACTGATGCAGTGACATCCACACAGACTGACACTGCAGGTTTTCAACCATATATATTATATTGCACAATGTGGTGTGCTAAAGGCATGCTTGCAGCCAGCTACAGGCAGCTGCCTCACAATAGTAACCTGCTGAGGTGGCCTGTACCACTGGGTGAATAATGTGTTGCACAGACTGTGATCACAGTGGACTGTGGGGTGAGAGAATGCATTGTGGCTGGGGCAGATATCACTGGCATATTACTTGCCATATGTATATCTTCAAATTTAAAGACCAAGTTTGCTCCAAAAAAGTGTAAAAGCTGGAGGAGTTCACTCAGGCTGAGCATGACATCCTGCTGAAGCCACTGTTTGAACATAGACAGTAGATCCTCATAACTGACAACATGACTGGGCCTTCCTCAACTGTGTATGGCAGAACTTGTTAAGGATGTAAATTGTGTAAGTAGACATAACAGATCTGTGCACCATGTCAAAACTAAAGCAACCAGCCTTGCAGAGAAGATGAGCTCAGGTGGGGTGTGCCTACACAGACATGACTCAGGGACACTGTGGATGTTTCGGATGATAAACTAGTTTTTCAGAGCTGGAGGAGGGTTGTCCATTGGAACAGAACTTCTTCTATTACCACTAGTATTTGTGGGTGATGCTCCAGATGGGTATGCCCTTACATATGCATCAAGAAGCACAAAATTCCAAAAATAGAACCAGTCACACAGAAAAGAATGGTCAAATAACCCCTACAGGCACATCAAGGCTTCAGCTTCTACAGGAGTCTGCAGAAGGTACATGTTTTATTCTTTGCAAGCCATATTATTTACAGCTGTTGCAGCACTGGAACACAGAACTCTCACTATGTAACACTAATACACTATGGTGTTTCTATCTGCTTTCATAGATGATTCTGAGTATGGGTCCTTCACCATTGATATTAGCATAGCACAGGAGCTGGGGTGAGAATATTACCTCCACTTCTACTGATTCAGCTCCTATACCCGTGCAATGCACTTCTCATTCCTGAGTGACTATTTGGGGATAGAAATTTTCTGACACAGCAGTCCAGGATGCACCTTCCCCTCCCCACCACTCCCAAGGCAACAGCAGCTGCTGCTGGTTCCAATGCATGGGGGGAGTAGCAGTACAGGCTGTTCCACAATGTCCTAATTCCTGCTCTAACTATAAATCAATTGTCTCCATGGTGTTTACACAATGAATGTGGAGGGCAGTCATACAAACACAAGCCAATGCCAATGCAGCCACAGCAGCACTGATCTGTGTGGTTCATGGGCTGTGTGCTGACATCCGAAATAGCTTCACCTATTTAAGTAGGATTTTTGGAAGGGGTCTGTGGGAGTTTGCATCCTCCAGGGGCCTGTTTCCTGCCAAACAGCCTAGATGATGCTGATGTTTAATTGGCAATACCTTTTCCACCTCCAATGGAAAAGACACCGTAGGATGGTTAGAACACTGTCAAGCTCCCATAGTGCCATGTCTTCAACGACTGCTATTAATCATGGATGTACATTCATACAGGCTGTAGGTGCTGGATATCCCTGAGGCACAGACCAATGGTCTCACTTACAAAGCACACTATCTTCTGTGCAAGCCATAGATTGTGTCAGTAAGATTCCTTAGATGGGACACCCCATATATAGGAACATGTATGATTGGTACACATAATTACTTAGGACAACCAGGTCCAGTAACACAAAAATGCACAGTGTGGCAACATCTGAAGGGGCTGCATCCAACCACACACACATTCTGGTCAATTACAGTCTACTTTGCGCAAGTACATACACTGGAGACACCAGTCATCCATGCCTCACTCAACAAGCCTTGACACATGCAAACAGCCACATCTTTAGCCCTCAGTGCTCATTGTCATCCTTTGTCTCTGTGCATATAACAACTGTCCCTTGATCTGATTGGTAACTTGTGTCTGATGCACAGTATGGCCAGTTTTTGTACTGAATCATATTGACTGCCTGTCATACTGCATGCATCAGTGTTACTCTTTGTTGTGACTGCTATGGCCCATGGCTGTGAACCAGATACTGCTTCTTAGCCAGTAGCATGGCATATAACACCTACCTGCACATTATATGGACATGTCCCTGTAGTAGGGTCTTCTTTCTCCTCAGCAGGCCCTTTCTCTGCTGCTGGCTCAGGTAAACCCTCTGCTTTGCTGCCAATGCTCTATTTAATTGTTTGCTTAACAACATACTGTGCAGAATTGCATACAGGGCAAGTTGCAGGTTTCAAGAACATACTCCAGGGGTAGGGCACAACTAAAATGTCTAAGGAGTGGAAGTAGGCCTTCATCACTCTAAACTCGCATTTGATGATAATGCAATTATGAGACAATGCAGGATTATATGCCATTTTCTGCTATCATCTGTGGGTTTTATATGGATGACATTAGCTATGGATCCAGGGTGTATCTGCCACCAACAATAATATGTCCCTGAGAGAGGAAATCACAATGCAAAAATGACTGATATAACCCATGCATGTGCCAGAAGTTGGAATCATTTGCACTGCCTAAGTGGCTCACAGGCACCTTTTATATTATCTCGGCAGAAAAAAGACAGAAAATCCACCCAAAGATGGCCAATCAATGAAATCCTCAAGTGTTCCAATTAAAATGTCCTTTAATACAAATAAAACTTTGACTTGAAAAAATGAAAAATAAAAAAGCTCAAAACTGCCCCTTGAAAATATCCTATAAGTGCTTTTGACTGTTGTCTTCCTCAGATCGTATCTTATATTATCTCCTGGGCACTGCAGACCACTATGCAGTTGGAGGAGTAGAATCCCTTACATATACCATTGTCCCTTTGTCCCCTGTGCAGTCTTGATTTTTGGTTACACCAAATATCTCAGGGAAATGGCCTATGTCATACAATTTCTGCATGATGTTATTTATCTCCTCTGTGATAAACAGATACTAAATAAGCTCATCAACATGCTACAATGTGGCATTGAGAAAATGACTCTGTGTCCATGAGGCCTATTTTGTGGAATTCAGATATCACATCTCCTGTTGGTTGCTGAAATGTCCTTGTAACAAGGATTGCAAATGCTTCACATTCCTTGATGTCCACAGAAGCTGGTATTCCTAGCATCCCACGAGCCTGCATGTGAGAGTGACACTTTGTACCCGCTCCTTTGTAGAGTCTCTGTCCACACAGTAGTAACCTCTGGTTCTATTTCATTAAAGGGATGGAATACTAAGCTAAGCAGGCTTATTCCGTGGCACAAGGTGGCATGTTGTGGACTGTTGCAGCTACTGGATGAAAGGACGGCCTCAAGTATGTGTATTTCTGCTTATTGTTTTGTTGCTCCTAGCATTTTTGCATGGTTTCTGCTCTGTTCATCAAGAGATGATTTTTTTTTTTGGTTATTATAGTATTCTAAATCTGTCTGCAATGGTGTTTACACTCATTTGCATTTGCAATTGGCTCATTATCATAATGTTGCTTATTTGCACCTCATTATACAGTCATTTGAATGTCTTGCCAGCCACAGTGTTTCATGGCCATGCATGACCATTCTTTCTCTCTGAGTTAGCATTGTCCTAATGAACCAGCACATCCTGCCCAATTTTGCCTTTTGCACTGTGTTATTTTTATTTTTCTGAAAGACAGCCATAGTACTATTTATTTATTTTACTGCATTTGTTAAAACAGATAGTACAGCTTGGCTACAAAGTTTACCTTATCAGTGGAGACCAATGGAGAAAAATCTTGAAGTAACAGGTTATTACACGTTCTGTTATTCTATGTACAGAAATAACATACTTACACTTACATTGTCTATAATATGACAGCATACATCGTAAAGATTAATATCGCAGTGTTATGTACATCTGCACTCTCTCTCTGTCTCTCAGTATATCTGTATATCTATATCTATATATATATATATATATATATATATATATATATATATATATATATATATATATATATATATATATATACCTATCAAAACATCTACTCTTCATAACATCAAAACTCAAAACATCAAGACCATAACATCTAAACTTCAAAACATCTAAAACTCATAACATCGAATCTCAAAACATTGAAAAGTACAAAGCAACTATAAATAACATCCCACAGAGTTTTTACTATGTTTATGCAGGGGGGACAAGCCCCCCTGCACACCCCCCCGTAAATTAAATATACCAACTCCAATGTCGCACTACAGTGGGGGAAAAAGTTAATTTCCTAACCCCACTGTAGTGCGACCTTGGAGTTGGTATATTTAATTTATGGGGAGTGTGAGGGGAGGAGTCCCCCACTTGGGGGGTGCAGGGGGGCTTGCCCCCTGCATACACGTAGCAAACAGTGTGTGGGATGTTATTTATAGTTGCTTTGTAGTTTTCAATGTTTTAAAATTAAATGTTATGAGTTTTAGATGTTTAGATGTTATGGTCTTGATGTTTTGAGTTTAGATGTTATGTAGACTAGATGTTTTGATAGGTAACTATATATATATATATATATATATATATATATATATATATATATGTATGTATATATATATATATATATCTGTGTGTGTGTGTGTGTGTGTGTGTGTGTGTGTGTATATATATATATATATATATATATATATATATATATATATATATAGAGAGAGAGAGAGATGTATGTATGTAAATAGAAAGAGAGAGTTATAATATGCATTGTTTAAAGTAGCATAAGTTTAAGATTCTGTATTTGATTCAAATTAAGTTCAATATTTGAGTGACTATTGTGGCTACGGAATAAGAAGATTGGAAAACAAAATTAACTGTAATGCAGGGATAGTGACATTTCTGTCTCATTAATCTATTAAGAAATTCTTTGTATTTGGATATGATGCAAATGTCTACCAGGATAGCATTCCAGTGTTTTGCTCTTTTCATAGTATCGTAAGGGACCGATTATAACTATTTGATTCATGTTGACAGAGCTAAGAGATTTGTTATAAATGATAAAAGTTGCCATTTTGTTTTCCCTCTTTGATTTATGAATGGATTTCATGATTTGGCAGAGGATCAAGATTCTTTTACTTTTTACTGATATTTTTTTATCATTTCCTGTCTTGTTTACTTATTGTATTTTCTGTCGGTTGTGATCAACATTTGCATATTTGTATATGAGTTTAATTCTCTTCATGAAAGTTCTATATTTCGTTATTGCTTCATGTCAGAGAGGGATTTAGCCCAAACTGTAACCCAGACCAGCTGAGGTCAGTGAGTAACTATGAACATGGACTTTTTATATATCCGTCTTCTCCAAACAGTGGAATCTTACAAGAAGTTGAGTTTCAGCTTTGGGTTGGCAAATTTTGCCAATCACTGTCACTTCTTAATTTGTAAAACTTCTGTTGCAGATTATAGTGGTCTTTTATTTCCCTGCTTATGCTCTAACACCACATCTAAGCACTTCTTTTCCTCTGTTGTACAGATTATGTAACTTTGTCACATAATCATTAAGACCTTTGCAATGATGGTCACCTAACTGCTAAAAATAAAATAGCAAATAAACAAACAAATCAATAAAACAAATCCAAACACCAGAGGAGAGTTGTGTTAAGTATGTGCACTTTACATGTATGGAGAATATTTGTTAGTGAACTTTGTTTCAGTAGGTGAACAAATCTGCTGAAGATTCAGATACAGCTAATGCACTAAGATAAAAAATATATACTGTAAGGTGCCATATATGAGCTGGCATCATACATGAGTGACTGGCATATCTTCCTGATAAAGTACGACTTTAGTAGGTGCCACTCAGTAGTTGCACATTGCTTTAACAATTCAAAGACGCTTTGGGAGGAAATCTGGCAAAACTGTAATACAATATTACAAGGAGTATCAAACATGGCTACTTTTGTTTCAAAAGAAAGCCATTAATTATGGTATGTCTGAAAATGTATCTGCCTTATATACATAATTAGTAATACATATAGAATGAGAAAATGCAAATACTCACTACAATATAATTAAATGTTTAATTGATACGCTACTGCAGTAACTTTATACATGTCTGTCATAGTGTGTGACAAGCATTGTGTGCTGTTCTTCAGCTGTGCAATTTTACTACATGCAGCTGGGTGTTCAGTAACGTTAGTGTTATACAAACAATAGCAGCCTTTATGAATAGTAGAAAGTGGTCATTTCATGACCCAGTCTGTTGAACTGCTGGAAATGAAAGCAGACGATATCAGATGCACATAATGGAAGGCACTAAAATTATTTAAATGATTTACACAGATATTTGCTTTGCTGAAACCTTTGTCTTGCACTGCAGCATTGCCGAGTATATAGCAGTAACACAAGCACACAAACATAAAGGGTTAGAAATTATATTTCTAATTCTACAATTCATAATTATGGATCATAATCAGTGTTCTTTATGATTCACTGTATTGCCTTTTTTGCAGAAGCTGTACACTGAATTTGTACAGTACATTGCAAGTATTGCTTTATTTTATTTTATTTTATTTTTTATTGCCACCAGAATGCATTACCACTAGCATTCATGGAATTATGCAAGAAATAACTCTTATTTTGAATAATAAAAGGTGTCCAATCTAGGTGGCAGTGTTTGGGCATTATGGAATCAATTTGCATTAATACTTCATGTACAGATGGGGGAATACAGGAAATTACTTGCATAAGTTTCACATTCTGCTTTGATGAACATGTGCTTTATACTACTGATAATCTTCCAACAATAACGACACATGAAATGGACACATTTAGTATGCAAGTCCAGATTTATATTATACAATATTATTTTATAGTTTTACTATTTATATGCTTGCTTAACAAATAACTCCTTGTTAATCTAGTGGCAATGACAACTGCAAGGAATGTGGGGGCTGGATTCAATGCCCAAACAAGGATTAGTATTTTCATCTGGCAGTTGATGTAGAGGATTATGTTTATGGGCTGTTAACAATTCATTTCCTTTGGAAGAGGGTTTGATTCCTTCAGTATTTTTTGCCTACTGTGTGACTTTGAGCAAGTAACCTAAACAGATGGGGCATTAGGATAATCAGTAATTTTGGGCTAGGCTCATTAGTGGTCTCTTGGAATACATGCCTAGGAAATCCCTGTGAACATATTTCCACTGATCTCTGCTTTGCCAGTCCTGGCATAAAACATATTTTGTGCTAATCACTTTTATAAAAAAGGAAAGTAACACACTTTTGCTTACATTGTCTCCCAGCCAGGGGACATATCGGTTCTGCAGTTTGATAGTACATCACATGCACTGCATGTGCCATTCTGTTTTAAATGTATTGTCAGAAGCAGCATTTCCACTAGATATTTACTTTTCTTGTTCATGTTAGGTGACAAGACCTTAACTGAGTTTGTTACTGATGGCATAAGAAATAATAATCTCATGGTGGTAGGATACTGTAGGTTTTACAGTGAATTTAGTGTGGGTATTAGTAATCAGGTGTAGGATGAGTGTGTGATGTCCTAATGTCATAACACAGTCATGTATTGTCACAGTTTAGTTATATACACTTTTTCCACCCACTCCTCCTGAGCATTAGCACATCCCAGTGTCCCATCCCATGCTGGGTCGACCTGCCCCTCCATAACTCATCTGGATGTAGATCACTAGGGTTGAAACTAATAACCATCCTTAGGGATTTCTGGAACTGTGTGCAATCCACTGCCATGGAGGTTTTTTCTGTTATGGCCTACCAGGCCAGGTGTGCAATGGGGACATGCTAGAGTATCATCGCTCTGCCTCCACAGTAGCGCAGCCAAGGTACTCCTTATGCCATATTTGGACTAAATCCCCACAGCATTCACCAAGGATCATCTGGAGGGAACATCCATGCAACCACCCTTCCTCCTTCCACCCCCCCCCCCCCAGGATAGGTACACCATGATCCCTGTTACCATGTCAGTAATCCAAAATGCTATCAAACTTGGGTTACCTGGGATGTAGTCAGAGCTGTATCCCTTTATGCAACCAAAGCGTGTAGCTACAGACAGGATTTGAGTTCAATTTTTATAGGCAGTTTCTTCTGTTCAGTGGCAGGGATGTAAATGCATGGTATCAATTAGCTGGAGCATGTCAAAACAATGGGTGCATGTTAAATATTCGAACATCCAAAATGTTGAATGTTACATGGTCGAGACCAAATGTTCGACATTTGGATGTTTAAATTGTTTGAATATTAAATAAAAAAAAAATGAAACAAGAAAAACACACCTTAACAGTGTGAGCAGGGGGACAAGCAACCCTGCACCCCCACACGCCCCCCTACTTAAATATACGAACTTCGAGACTGCACTTCAGTGCAGAAAAGAGAAAGTATCCCTATCTGCACCGTACTGCACCATTGAAAGTCAGTCTTTGAACACTTGAAATTTCGAATGTTTGGTCTCGACCATGTAACGTTCGAAATTTTAAGCATTCAAAGAACTGACATAGACCCAAAGCAATCCTACCTTGGTTTGTGATTTACTGTGGAGTTGTCTGGTAAGAGAAGTTTTATTTGCATTTATATTTTACTTGTCATTACTGTTTGTAGATAGGAAGGGATAGCTGATTGACAAGATTTACTTTGATTCATATTTTTTTTTTGTTTTACCTTTAATTTCACTGTTGGTTGTCAGAAAGGGATAGATTTTAGACAGGCAAGTTCTAGCCACCTCAAAGGGGGCTAGACAGCTATAAATTCACACAAGCTGCAGAGAGGAAAATCCTGAGCATATCTAAACAATCCTACCTTGGTTTGTGATTTTACTGTTAAAAAGTGTAACTGCGAGTGATAATGAGCAGAAGCTACTTCAGGTGCACTGTAAAGGACTTACAGCTTTTGTCTGGCTTGCAGAACGTGTACGGTCAGAACAATTTTACTGTACTTACTTTAGTATTTAGTTGCATACTGCTTGTGTGATTTTTGCCATAGAAGTTGATTTAAGTTCTCTTTGAATTCTGTGGTCACTGATTTTGACTCTTCTTTTCTTTTACAATATTTTATTTGTTTGAATCTGAATATGGATCCCTTAAATGAGTATGCAATGAATGATTTGCTAATGCACAAATATATTGTACAGTGTAATAAATGCTATGCATATTTAATAACAGCTCCTAACACTGGTGATCTGTGTTCCTCATATCAAAAGCTGGATGATTTGCTTACCATTGTTAGAAGTAAATCTAAACTTAATGATGATGATTGCACTTGTGCAATTGTTATGGCTTGGAGAACTGTTGTTTCATATATTAACAACTGGACTGGTGAGATAAATAATGTTAGGTAAAAAACAAATAAAACAGATTTAGGAAATAGTGCATCTATTGTCTGCAAAGATCATTCACCCCTGTGAAACAAGACGATGCCCCTGACAACTTTGGAAGTCTGTATGGAAGTATTTAGCAATCTGTGGATCCAGTTTGTTTAAAAGGAAACAGAAGAAAAAAAAAGAAAGAAAAGAAGTTCAGAACAAATAACAAGGAAGAAAAAGAAACTGATTAATGTCTGTAAAGTAAAGAGAATACATAGTAAAAAGGACACTGCTTTGTTGTGTCACACAGGTTACAGGGCATGATGATATCTTTCTATCAGAAAATATTTAATTTACAGAAAAAGGCATAATTGTGAAAAAGAGAAAGTAGAAAGGGGCAGGTGAAAAGGAAAAAATCAAAACTGAACGTGGAAAGATTGAAGAACATTACTGTAAGAAAAAAGAAGAGAAAGACAGATGTTGACTACATGGCTCAAGCTGTGGATTTACAGTACCAACTGGATGAAAATTTAATACACAATGAAAACAGTGGGATTAATAAGACTAATGGTGATGAAGATCATTCCATTGTAATAATTGATAAAGCAGGTATTACTGTATTAGAAGCTGAAGATTCTTCAAAGCTGGTCCGCAAAGATATTCTTGTAATTGGAGATTCAGTTACTAGAGGAACTGATACTTATATCTGCAGAGAAGATAATGAACATCAAATAGTGCTATGCTTACAGGATCAAAAATAGAAGATGTGAGATAAGCTTTGGAATGCCTTAATGTAGGGAAATACGGATCCATTTTTATTCATGTTGGTACAAATGATGTCATCTGCAAGGACTCTCTGACAGTAAGTAGGAAACTGACAGCCCTCTTAGATAGTATAGCTTGTACTTGTGTTAGGACATATTTTTCACAAATCACCCATAGAAAGGATAGTGAGGTCACTGTGAATGAAAATATTTTGTGAGTAAATACCTACATGGGAAAAATGTCCTGTTTTAAAAATGGAAATGTGTAGAGCATCCAAGCCTAGTTTTGGGCACCCATGTGTTCAGACAGGATGGCATGCATTTGCTAAGATCAGGGAAGCGAATTTTTGCAGCAGATATTTTGCAATATTTGACAAACACTAGGCAGGACTTTTACCAGGTCAAAAATGTAACAGTTCACAGATAGCAACATTTGATGCATCTCTGATGATTGTTATGCTAGAAGTATTAATAATAACGTTTTTTTATTGGAAAATTTGCTATCTTTCCCACAACATTGATGTTATTGTTTGTGAAACATGGTTATAGAACAATGACTGGAAACCAGTTCTGTCAGGGTATAAATGTTTTTACTGTAACAGACATGCTAACAAAAAGTCAGGTGTAGGTGTTATGATAGGGATTAACGTTAGTTATGAGATCTGTAATTATTACATGTTCAGTGATAACACCAATACTATAGATTGTGTATGTATGACAATAAAGACAACCCTGGAACATATAACAACTGTTGGAGTGCATAGACCACCAAACTCAAAGCAGATGACTTAGAGGAAGTAATATATTTCTTGCATGAAACACAGGAGGGAAGATATTAGCAGAGGACTTACACCAGAAACAGACTGGAATAATATTGATTCAACAATGCTAGTAAGGAAATTATTCACACTGTATATTCAGGAGCAACAATTGCTTCAGATTGTAAAAAACCTACCAGGGGCGGAATATACTAGACATTGTTTGTGTTCCTAAAGAAATTACACTTCAAGTCAAGTTTTACTACCGTTGATGTGCAGTAATCCTGGGGTTATACGGGTTAATTTATTGCTAGATAATTCTGCCAAACTGAAAGCTAACCAATGCACAGAAGGTTAATTACAGATTATATGGAAGAAAAGAGTCACCATGTAAAGCTGTGAGGTGTTCAGTGGAAAAACTGCAGAAGAAATATTGAAAGTTTTGAAAGAAAAATTGTTTGAGTGCAAAAAATCAAAAAAAAAATGCTTAACATCTGGATCTAGGCATACAGTGTCAGGAGGATATATTTCCATAAGAACAAGATATCTGCTTAAGGTAAGAGACAAAAAATAGAAGAAATGGAAGAGAGGTTGAACTGCAGCTTTGAAAACCAAAATAAACAAGCTGGACAACGATTAAGCATAGTGTGAGACAAGATCAAGAAAAATTTGAAGAAAATGTATATAAAGATATTGAGCATAATATGAAACCTTTTGATAGATACATAAGTTGTGGAAGGAGTAAAGCCATACAAACTGACAAACTGTGTGCAGTTTCTAAAATTTATTTTCAGACACAACAGATTATAGATATGTTTAAAAAATCTTATGCAAAACAGTTTGGCTCCACAAAAGGGGTGATAAGCTGCCCTAGTGACATCCAGGTAACCCCAGATACTGGAATCAAATTAGATTATATTGAAAAAGAACTGAGCAAACTGGATCCAAACAAAGCACAGGGAGGAGACGGAATTAATAACAATGACCTGAGAACACTTCAGCAATAACTCACGGTTCCATTATATCTATTATTCACTAGGTCATATAAATATGGGGATATTTCTCAAGATTGGAGGCATGCACTTATTAAACCTGTCTTTAAAGGAAAGGGGAGTAGGACAAATCCAGAGTCATATAAACCCTTAAGTCTGCTTTCATGATGTGGAAAAATAATGGAGAAGATAATATTGGATAATTTATTGTCAGAATTGGATAGGCTGGGACCTGAAACCATATATCAGCATGTGTATGTTGAAAATAGATGTATTACTACCTGAAACATGATGTTCTATAACAATATAATAACAGCTATGAATGAAAAATTGTGCTATGATGTAATTTATATAGATTTAACTTCAGCATTTGACAGGGCCATACACAAAACACTGATCAATAAATTAGTACAACTAGGCATTTATGTACTCTTGATAAGATGGATAGCTGCATGGCTTACAAATAGGACATGACAAGTATTACAGCAACTATAGGTAAAATCCTTGGTTACAGTGAGGTTGTCCCACAGGCCTCTGTCCTAGGCCCTTACTTGCTTAGATTGTATCTTTCAGACCTAACTTTTTCATCTGAGGTGTTCTACAGTCTATTTGCAGAAGACCTAAAATTGGGTAAACTGATTACATGTGTTACAGATAAGGCATGTCTGCAAAATAACTTGACTAAATTGACCATTTGGGCACAGGAGAATAATATGCTGATAAGTACATAAAAAACTAAGCATATGAGATTTGGTACAAAAATTTATTTAAAGGTGAATATTTAATACAGCACACAATGATTGAAACTGTAAACTCATTTAAGGACCTAGGTATATGTGTAGATTCAGCTATGAGTTTTTGTAATCATATTAACCAATTGGTTAATGATAGTTATATAACTATAGGTTGCATAAAAATATTTAGAAAGTCTAGGAAATCAAAAATGATTAAGTCATTGTTTGTTAGTTACATTAGACCCAAACTTGAGTATGGAATAACAATATGGAAACCCTATAATAAAACAAGCATGAGTAAATGGGAAAGAGTACAGCGGAAATATACCAAGGGTATCAATGGATGTGAAAATTTAAATTATTATGAAAGACTAAAATATCTGAACTTTTACAGTGTCTCATGTAGATATCTAAGAGGAGATCTTATTCAGGTATATAGGGCATTTAGAGACATTCTACCTCTGGGAATGTTTAGGGTTATCAAAAAGTACTAGAGAATTATCAGATAACCTATGTAGAAGATTCTATAGGAATGAAAAGTGTACTGACTGGTTCTCTGACAGAGTAGCTGAAGCATGGAACATACTACCAAATTACATTAAAGAAAGTACTAGTTTAGATATTTTAAGAACAGCCGGGACACATTATGGGAACAAGTGTTTTGGTATATTGGCAAGCTAGAAGGGCACTGATGCCTGTGCTTGAAATAGTTGCATGTATGCATGTATGTAAGTTATGTGTTATGTACAGATTGTGCTCAGAAGGAATGCAACAACACTGATAGATACATAGGCAGATAGACAGACAGATAGATTGCAGAGAAAGTTAAAAACATAACACAAACAAGTCATTAAGTAGAAAGTCTCAGGGAAGCTAGAGTGTTCGGCATATAATACATTAAACCTCCTGTAGTGGAGGCCCACCAGATATATGCAAAAGACCCCTTATGATTATACTAGTGTTTCAGCTCCATGGCTTCTGAATCACTATGACTTTTTAATTTTTGAGTCTTTAAGTGTACATTAAGGCTAATAAAGCCAAATCTCACAAACAATAGACATATAATGTTTATGCCTTTTTTTACACCTTGTTAGTACAGCATTAGTGGATTGTTTGGCTATATTTTAGCAACACAGGGCTTAAAATCAAGCCTGATGCTCAAAAATGTTAAGGTGCCTCTAGAATAGCCCAGACAACATCCAAGCAAAGTGTAAAAAATTCACAGCGACAAACCATTCAGAAAAAAACTGCAAAAAAGACCCAGCCGTTAACTGCAGAAGGCATTTTGCTAAATCCTAATCCATTCATTGCTAGATTAATGTTTTGTACTCTGTCTTGAAATATATTAGAGTTGTTCTTTTATTTGCACATTTTTAACAGTGTTTGCACTTTAAAGCTGCATTTAAGGATTATCCCTTTAACCACTACAGTTGACTGTTGTGCTAAATCTGGATCACTCCAGATATGAGTAGCCAGATTGCACTGTATCTTGTATATTACAAGTGTGTTTTAATATCTGTGCATTATCTGCTGTATGCTTGATCTCTGTTCTAACTTGTAATGCCTTTGATTATTGCCATTGTTATTTACTGTGAGTTTCTCCACTTCATTTTAATTTTATATCTGCAAATCCACTTGTTTCTGCATTTTTGGAGCCAGAGAGTGTTTTCACATTAAGAAGTCTTTTGCCTGCACTGTAGTGGTAGCAGAGGTTAGGCAGGTCTCCCCTGAGCTGGAATTACTCTGTTAGCTCAAAGTGTGCCTACCATATTAATTTTAAACTTGTTTAAACTAACTTTTTGTTGGAAATAAGTACTTTTAAACTACAAGAAATGTATTTTCCTTGACTGTCTTTTGACTTCTATAAACTTTTAAATGGGAGTGCACTTTTTTTACGTTTGTGGTAAAATGTTTAAAAGTATTTTTTTTCTGTACAGAAACAGTGTTTGTTTTGCTTTTGGGGGCATGGGAAAGTGCTCAAAGTGATTTTTGCAATTTTATTTTTTGTAGGAAGAAGTTACTTTTTTGCTACTTTCCTGTTTTACCAACTATTGTAGCTAAGCTTCCCTGGAAAACAATTACCATTTTCAGTTTGACCATGGAATAAACTACCAGTCCCTTGGTTGGACCTTCTTTCAATCACAAAAAGAAAAAGATTGTTAAGCAGCTTTTGCCATCACAGCAGGCTGCTTTTGTGCCAGCTGCAAGTGGTTGCTGTAGCCATAGATGGTTCTTCAGATCACTCATCTTTTTCTTTGAATCCTTCTGGTGTTGTTCTTACCGTCTCTATGCAATAGGGGTTGCCACATCCCCCTATTCTACCAGGATCCCCAAAGTAGGCAAGGGGCAATTACTCTTCTCAGTAATGGAAAAAGGATCAGGGAATGTGCCCCTGCTTAGTCAGAGTTCTGTGCCCATTCCAGGTGAAGCTGTTGTTGACAATATTGGCTGTGCTTTCCCTAAATTTCCTGTCAAAAAGAGAGATGTGTCTGGAGTGTTTCTCCCTGGGCCTCCACTGAAAATGGGCTCTGTCCCAGTCGGACTTTCCAGATAAACAAATGTTAAATAAATGATTAAATAAATAAAAGGAATTAAAGATACATCAATGACTAATATCAATCCTGTTTTTATGCTTGATATGTTTGTAGATAGATATGGTATCTGAGACGTGATACATAAAAATTGGAAAATTTTAAAAAGGAAACCTGAAGTATTAAAAAGTACTGGTAACCTTCCTAATTTTGCATATAAGAGTTTAATTGTATTAGAAATTTGTTACAGAGAGATAAGACAGAGATAAAATTCCTTTATAGTAATAAAAATAAAGGAATGTACGCCTGCGGTACATGTAAAGCAAGTGGGTTTATTTATATAAGTCTTACATTGCCTTAGAGTATATGGATTACACTATACAGATAAAAGGTAGATATACATGTAGATTGACTTGCGAAGTGCTCAAGTTGTAGGTTTTTATGTAGGAATGACCACTTTCGGGCTGGAGGATAGAATTAAGAAAAATGTGTACTCTATTAAATGTATAAAGACATTGATAATGCATTATATAACCATTCAGAGGTTTGAAATTCTTATAAGAAATTTGTGCTTTCAGTTATACAACATGTTCCTAAAGATAGGGGGTGACTAGAAGAATAAACTGGAAAGTGTAGAGACCCAATTGCAAATAAGAATTTTTGCAGATAGGTTTCCAAGGTTGAATAAAAGCATAAATATGAAATGTTTTTAAAGGCTAAGACTAAAAGTTAGTAAAAGTTTAGATGGTATTTAGACAGTTTTACTTTTGTATATATTTATTCTTTTATTTATATTTTTGTAATGGAAAAACCTATATTTATTTTCTGTTGCTTTAATTCATTAATTAATTTTATTGCCTGTTAAGTGACAATGTAATGTCATTTGTTGACTATTCCTTAAAAATTGTGTTTTTTCACTTTATTTTATTTATTTGTGTTCTAAAGAAGTCAGTTTATGATTAAAGCATTTAATTAAAGGTTTTTGATGCTAAAAGTGTATTTGTTCATTGACTGCTCTACTGCCTATTGTTGCAAAGTGTTTTTTTTTTTTTTGGTTTTGGTTATTATTTTTTATCACTTATCACTCAGATGGGCAGCCACAGTGGTGCAGAGGTTAGCGTTGCCTCCTCACGGCAAGAGGATCTCTGGTTCGATTCTTGGCTGGGGTGCCTTCTGTGTGGAGGGAGTCTGCATGTCCTCCCTGTGGTCACGTGGGTTTCCTGTGGGTGCCCCAGTTTCCTCCCAAAGACATGCAGTAGGTGAATTGGGCACTCTAAATTGGCCCTAGGTGTGTGTGTGCATGTGTGTGCCTTCTGTGGAAGGTTGGGTGCCGGGCTGGCAACTCGACACCGTAAAACTCCATTGCCAATCATGAGCAGACAGATGATCCACTGTGGCGACCCCTAACCGGGAAAAAGCCAGAAGAAGAAGACTTGTCACTCAGTCTTGTTTTGTTGTTAGCTTCTTATAAAAGAAGAAAAAATATTTTTTCTGTGAATATGTTCAAGAAGTAGAATCTGTAGGGGAATTTGAAAGGGCAGAATATGTTCATTTTTTCCCCTCAGGTTTCTGATTCAAATTTTGAGTAGAGTGTGGTATTTTGATTCTCCCTGTAAGGATTCTCTTTCTCTGAGACTATTTCCAGAAGGCGCAAGTGTTTTCAGAGGGCAAATACTGAGGTTGATCAGTTTCATAGAAAATATTATGATGTGCTACAACTGGAATTTCCAGAACCATCATCCGCCCCCCCCCCCCCCCCCACGCCATCCGTATTGTAGGATGTGTTTGTCACAGTGCCTGGCTTCCTTGACAACCTACATGTTACCCCTAAGAAGGCAGACAGAATGTACAAAGTACTTCAGTCTTTAGGATTGTACACACTAGTCTCAGACCTGACCCAGCAGTTTTGGCATTAGTTAATCCAGCTGCTGCTAGGCATTTTTTTAATTCTAGTCCTCCTTCTGACAAGGATTGTAAAGCTTTTGATAAGTCTAGGAAAAAAGTGTATGCTTCTGCAAATTTGATTTTTAGAATTCTGAACTGGCAGGCTCATACATTAATGCTTATTCTGACTAATTGTGAAAGCATGAGAAATGTTTTGGCTTCATTTTCCTTGTGTGAGGAAAAATCTGCTTTGAGTAGTTTGTCAGCTCACTCCTCTATGTTTGAGACATGTTTATGACTCTGTAGATACTACTTCCAGGGCTGCCTCCATTAATACTGTTTTAAGCAGGTTTGTCTGCCTAACTTCTCAGAACTTCCAAGACTATGTCATGAAATTTTGAATTCTTCTTTGGGTAGGGATTTAGTTTTGGGACCCTCTGTTGCATGGGTTATAAAAAATGTGTGATGAGAGAACTAAGCTGATTCATGAAATCGCTCACATTTTCAGCCCACCATTTACAAATTCTCCAAGGGATTTTCTGATCCTTCATCTAATTTTGACAAGAAACAAAATAAACAGTCTCTGCAGAATGCTGGTAAGCAGATGTTTAAAACCAGTGGCAGGGAGGTACTAGAAAGAAGCAGGAATTCCCTCAGAACAAAGGACAATCAAGTCAGAATGATGATGTAAGGTACTGTGCATGCCTTCGGCCTTCACAGTCCCACTACAAAAATGTTTGAATCTCCATTTCTTTCTTTGGAAACAAATTATTCTGACAAATGGGTCCTGAATGTGATTCATCTAGGAATACCTCCTTTCCAGGATACCACCTCATCTGCCGGTCCAAACACTTCTCCTTCCTCCTGTCTTAAATCATATGCTGCCTCAGGGAGGTAATAGAAGCTGTTCTTCCTCTTCAAGTATGCAAAAGATTTAATTCAAGAATGTTTTTGGTAACAAATAAAGAAAATTCCCTGAGATTAATTCTGGATCTTCGTTTCATGAATCATTTTCTGATAGCGTGCAAGCTTAGAATGCTTTCAGTTTACAAACTATTATGCCTTCTTCCTCATTTGAATTTCCTAGTAACATTACATTTAAAAGATGTATGTCATGAGATTCCTATTCATCCAAATTTCAGGTGTTTCTAAATGTTTTGTGGTCTAGATCACATTTTCAATTCTCTTTCTTATGCTTTGGGTTATCCACTGCTCCAAGGGAGTTTACATAGTATCTAATTCTTGTTTTAACCCATTGCAGGCCACAGGTATCCAATTTGTTTCCATGTTTAAATGACTTGCTTATATTTGCAGAGTCTTTTTCAAAGTGTCGGAAATATCAAACTTGGGAAGGAAATCTCCTATTGAAGCTGGCATTCCAAGAAAACATTTAAAAGTCATTTTTAACTCCATCACACAGGATTGTGTTTCTGGCATGCCTGTACAAAGAGCTTATCTTCCACTAGGAAAAAACATAGATCTATTTAAATGTATTCCAGGGGTTTTCCACTCCGACTTCATTCACTAGAGGGAATACCTCAGGATTTTGGATCTCATGATGTCCCTGGCAAGACTCCGCATGAAAAAGATACAATGGTATCTGAAATCTCTTTGATCCCAGCATCAACACCTCATCTCTTTTCAAATTCCAGTCCTCTGATTTGTGAAAAGGGAAATCACTTGGTGGAAACATCACATCTATCAGAATCCAAGTCTGTCATTCTCCTCTCTTGCTCCAAAGTAGTTAGTCACAACACATTCGTCAGACTTGTCTTGGGGAGCAGTGACAATCATATAAAAGTGCAGGGTCTTTGAAGCAAGAAAGACAGACCTAAACACATATGCATAATAGAAATGCTAGCTCTTATAACAGCTGTCATCTTTCTGACTCATGTGTGGTCTCCATGATCTAATCAAATGGTTACAGACAATACCGTAGTGATGTGGTACATAAAAGATGCAAGGGAGAACCAGATCTTACCCTCTGTGCAGACTAGCATAGCTTTACAGGACATTCCCACTTTACAGGCATCTTATGTTCTCTCAGAGCAAAATTGTGTGGCATACAAGCTGAACATGACCAAGGCATGTCCCTAGAAATGGAAACTGAACCAAGATGGTCTTCCAAGATTTGATCCATGTGGTGAATTCCTTATATAGACTTTTTGGCCTCCTCTCTAATCAATCAACTGGCAAGATTCTGTTCCAGAACTTCATGCAAGATAGCCTGGAAGACAGATGTCATTTCTTTAACCTTGAAAAGGAATGTATACTTTTCCATCCTTTTCTCTCTTTTCCAGGATCCTTCTGAAAATTCAGAATGATTCCCCAAAGATCATTGTGGTGACTGTCTTCTGGCCCACAGAACAGTGGCTCTCCTTTCTTTTGAAATTTGCCAAGGGCAATTTACTCACACAAGATCAAGGGTGATTGCTAGATCACAGCCTCAAACAACTTCATGTGACTGCCTAGATAATAAGATCTTAATACGTTGTAGGTACTTTTTTCTGAGGATGCGCAGGAGGTGGTAATAGAAGCAAGAAAGCCTGTTACAAGAAAATGTTATATAAGCAAATGGAAAAAGTTTTCTAGTTAGTGCTAACAACATAACAAACACTGAGTCAAGGCTAGTGTCACTCTTTTTTACAGTATTTGTATGAGTTACTTGTCCTATGGTCTGTGTTATTCCTCTATCAAGGTTTATTTGTTGTCCATTTCAGCATGTCTGCTGATGGATCTCTCTATTTCAATGCAATCCTCATCTGAAAATGTTTTTAAAAGTGGTACTCCATAAGAAGCCTCCCAGCAAAATGGTGTCTCATCCTTGGGATCTTGATTTTGTGTTAGAGAAGCTAACACGTGCTCCATTTGAACCAGCTCATCTGGCTGTCTTGAGTTCTTAACATGAAAAACAGTTTTACTTATTGCTCTGACCTCTGCAAGAAGAGTATCTGAATTGCAATCTCTTATGGTGGGTCCTTACCACATCTTTCACAGATTGAGGGATTCTTTGAGAACTAATCCTCCCTTTACGCCTAAAGTGTCATCCAAGTCTACTTTAAGCTAGTCCATTCATTTTTCTGTTTTTAATTTTCAGAACAAAAAATTGAGAGAGAAAGGATACATCATGCCTTGAATGCCCACGGGCAACTCAGGTATTATCTTGACAGAACAACATTTTTCCAAACTTCTGATCAGTTTTCTTTTCTTATGAAGTTAAGAAGAAGGGATACGCTGTGTCAAATTTATTTATGTATTTATCTTTCAAAACTTCTGATCAGTCGCTCTTTTCTTGTCAAGGTAAGAAGAAGGGATAAGCTGTGTCAAAGCAGACTATTTCCAAATGGTTGTCTCAAGCTATTACCTTCTCTTGTTCCCATCACAACAAAACTATTTAGGTAGATTCAAAGGACAATATTCCACGGCCTTGGCTTCATCTATGTTTCACTGGAAAGGATGGACTCTAGAGGTATTCTGGAAGCAACAACTTGTTCCTCTGAATCTCTGATCATAGATTTACAAAGCACTATAAATTAGATTCCTTGTCCAGATTTAGGGCAGACCTTACTGGGAACATTCTCTAGAGACTCCTTGACACTTCATGTTCCACCTCCCAGAGGTTCTAAGCTTTAGCAATCTACCCATATAGCTTAGGCTGCTGCAGCAATGATCAATGTGATAAACACGGAACCCTGTGTAAGCAAACTTATTATAGCAGTAGATGTTTAAATGTTCACGACTGCAGTAGCCGAGCCCACCTTCCATCCCCTTGTGTGTGTTTTTTTGGCCTATTTTATCCCAAGATGTGGATGTGAACATTCACTTTTTTTTTCTTTTCTTTTCTTTTCTTAGCAATATCCTCTCAGCGGTTAGCCTTCCCCTCTCAGTTGGCATGAAAACTCTGAAGGACTTGGCTCTCAAATCTGTATTTTTAGTCAGCACAGCTCAGCTGGCTAATGGTTTCAGTTTGGGCACATGAAAGGTTCCCCTGATCCTTTGGAAGCTGCCAGGCTGCCATATGCTATGCAGGATATATCCCATATAACTTAAGCTACTGCCGCAGTGATCATACAAATGTCTGTTGTTATAGTAAGTTTACTTATGCTGCTGTACTTTCCTGTACTTCTGTTCGGTTTTATAGTTCAAACTTCGTTAGTTTCTGCATTTTGAGAACCTAGACAGTACTTTTACACTAAAAAAGTCTTTGGTCTGCACTACAGTTGCAGTGAAGTTTAAGCAAGTCTCTTCTGAGGTGATAATATCTCATTGTGACCTCAAAGTGTGTGTTTGCTATTGCCAAAGTAGTTTGTCTGTTTGTGGGTGTTCTGTGCCTGTATAAAGTCAGAGCTGCCACTTGCATGCCAAGCATGCCATTATTTGCCAAAGTTTTTTTGCTAAATCCTGATCCATCCATTGCTAGATATGTACATAAAAGTGATAATTTTTACTGCATCTTGATATATACTACAACTGCTGTTATATTTGTATATGTCTACAGAGCTTTTACATTTTAAAACTGCATTTGAGTATTGTTACTTTTGCTATTGCATATTACTGTTGTGCTGAATCCAGATCCCTCCACATCTGAATATTTTTCTACATTGTTGAATTTTACCTTATCTTTTAAATTACACGGGCCCACTTGAATTATCTATGGCATGATCCCATTCATGCTCATAAAAGATAATTTATAATTATCGACTATGTGATGGGTGAGGCTAATCTAACACCAAAAGAGACAGGTTAATTTAAACACCAAACGGGAAGGTGGCTAGGCTTAAAATGGCCCACAAAGGCAGGTAGCCTAATATGTATAAGGGAACTTGCAGACTTTGGATCCAACCCAGTTTGGCTTTGTCAAAGGCAGATCCTGCCTCTTAAACTTGGTTGACTTTTTCGAGACAGTCACCAAGGCCATTGATGAGGGAAAGGCAGTCCATACAGCCTACCTCGACCTGGCAAAGGCCTTCGACACAATACCCTACTCAGGTATCATCGAAAAACTCATCCGCTTGAATGTAAACCCATACATCACAAGATGGGTTGCAAACTGGCTAAGTGACAGAACCCACAGGGTCAGAGTTGCTGGAGCCATGTCAGACTCAAAGCCTGTCACAAGTGGTGTCCCACAGGGCTCAGTCCTGGGTCCACTCTTGTTCGGCATCTACTTTTCTGAAGTACAAGCAAACACAGGAGGGTTATGGCTGACAAAGTTTGCAGATGACTGCAAACTGGGTGCCATAGTCGAAAACACATCTGACACAGATATCCTCCAGAAGGGCCTCACAGAAATGGATAACTGGTGCCAGAGTCATGGCCTGAAGTTAAACGCCAAAAAATGCATAGTCATACCCTTCGGGAAAAACAAGGTTACCCCTAGCTACCATATAGGTGGCAATCCACTGAGCACAGAAAAAGTCATCAGGGATCTGGGGACCCAGGTTGACAGTAGCCTTTCGTTTGACACTCATGTTGCTAAAGTAGTTAGGAAAACCTTCTATATCGCCCACCTGATCATGAAGGGATTCACATCTAGATCAAGGGAGGTCATCGTCCCCCTGTACTCATCACTCATTAGACCTATGATTGAGTACAATGCCCGTTCGAATGTATCTGACCAGACACCTGCTGCAGCTTGAAAGGCCCAAAAGTTCCTCACCAAAAGGATAAAGGGTCTCAAAAATATGTCTTATGCTGCCCGACTGAAAGAACTCCAGCTCTATTCAGTCTCATACCGCTTGCTCAGAGGTGACCTGTGCCTGACATATAAGGCCATGTCAAACCCAGATTTGATGAATATGCTTCACCTCAAAAATCTAGATCCTCAGAACCACAAGGGCGGGAGACTTAAACCTTGACACGGTTATAAATAGAACGTGCTGGAGGGACAGATTCATCACCCAGAGACTCCCTATGCTGTGGAACAAAATCCCGGTACATGTGAGGCAGAGCACCTCTCTGGCCTTGTTCAAGAGGAATCTTGACCAATGGATGGGAGATTGCAGATATACCCCAGGGATTACTTCAGTGTCACTGCTTGACAGAGGCACAGCAAAATGATAGGCATAGTTTTTATTCAAACTAAAGGGGTGGCGAAAGCCACATAACTATGGGCTAGGCTTATAAATGCCCTTGGGCAGATAGCCTAGTATGAACCTATGAACCTATGAACCTATGTATCTATGAATTGATGAAACTATGAATTAGTTCTGCTTTAGTATCTGTAAATTATTTGCTATACTGTTGCTCTCTGTTCTATCATTCAGTACTTTTGATTATTTTGATTGTGGTGCAGCGGTTAGCATTGTTACCTCACAGCAAGAGGTTCTCAGGTTTGATTCTTGGCTGGGGTGCCTTCTGTGCAGAGTCTGCATGTTCTCCCTGCACTCGTGTGGGTTTCCCTTGGGTGCTCTTGTTTCCTCCCACATTCCAGACTTGGATCTGAAGTGTTTCTCCCAGGCCTCCACTGAAAATGGGCTGTATCCCAGTCAGACTTTGAAAGTACACAAATGTTAAATAAATTAATTAAATGCTCCCACAGTTGTTTGCTGTGATTTCCTGCACTTCTGCTTGGTTTTCTAGCTGTATCATGGTTCTGCATTTTGGAAACTCCAGACAGTGTTTTTACATTAAGAAGTCTTTGGTCTGCACAGTAGTTTTATGTGAGGGTAGCTAGGTCTTTTCTAAGCTGGGAATCATTGTTTTTGACCTCAGTGTGTGTGTGTGCACGCATGTGTGCATGTGTGTGTTTTAACTACTAGCCAGATGGCTAGCTTTGTTTGTTTGTTTGTTGGTTGGTTGGTTGGTTGGTTGGTTGGTTGGTTGTTGGTTGGTTTTCTCTGCCTTTATAAAGTCAAAGCTGCCACTCAATTGGCAACCATGCCTTTGATTGCAAAAGTTTTTGCAGAATTGTGATCCATCCACTCTTAGATAAGTACTTTAAAGTCAATTCAGTTTTACAGTGTATATTGACATATACAAAAGGTACTGTTATTTCTGTGAATTTTTACAGAGTTTTTGAACTTGAAAACAGCATTTAAGGATTATTGCTTTTACTTCTGCATTTGCCTGTTGTTCTTAAGTGGCTCATGTCTCCCATCACACCTGTGCATATATTAAAGCATACCCTTTTATGCTGTATTGCCTACTCATGCATAGCTAATCTATCTATCTATCTATCTATCTATCTATCTATCTATCTATCTATCTATCTATCTATCTATCTATATGTACAGTAGCATAGCTAGGGCAGGGTGAGAGGGGCAATTTCTCTGGACACAAAGTATTGGAGGACACGGGTATTGCATTTTCAGGCAAACCCGAGTACTGCAACGATCTGTGTGTGATCTAAACTGTAGCAACTTTTTTCTACATTGTAGCAAGTGCTTAGTGCAGGCTGGGTTTTATTCAGTAGTTGTGAGTGGTGGGTGTAGATATAACTGTAATAATTGCTTACAGGTCAGCTTATTACAGTGAATGAAGTACTTTATTTTTGCTCTTCATTTGATGAGCTGAGGGGGTGGGGTGCTGGTTTATAATACTGTCCCATGTCACTGTATGGACCAGCTAAGTTTCAGCAATTACAAAATAAAAGTAAGGCTAAAAACCATTTGCTTTAACTGAATGAAAATCACAGAGCACATACATTGTGGATAGAAAGTGTACAAGAATTAGGCAACTACTAAAATGGATGTTGCACATTCCTATAAAACTTGTTGAACTATATTGCATATGATCATTCTAATTTACAATAAGTTAGTTAAAACACACTAGTATTAGGCCACAAAAGAATAATATCCCCTCCACTTGTGCTGGTCTATCTCCAACCTGTTATGGCAAAAGGAACTCTTGGAAACAGTAATACATTCAGAATGGGTAGTAGTCTGGGATTTACATAGATTCACAAAAACAGCACATTTACAATGCAGAATAATTTGCTTATTATTGCATTATTGCACTATCAGAGTGGCACTTACTATTGCATTATCTGAAGGACAGCAGTTTAGAGATACTATTTACAACATCATTTTATACTGCAATCAGCCTACTAAGATTATTATAAAACATACAATAGCCAACAGAGTTATATAAATGTAGTTCAGGCATTTATTAGCAATTGTATTCATGAGCTTTGGACAGAAAAGATAACTAGTTCTATGACTTAACCCAGCATTGACAGACACCAGTTGTCAGTGCAACCATCTACTGTGATCACACCACAGATAATAAATAACATTTAGATTTTAATTAACTTTCTTTACATCTCTGAATAAAACTGACCAACTTATGCCACCATGAGTACAAATGTTGCTTGCTGGTTAGCTTACTCCCCACCCATGTCTGCCTGATCTTGCAAGCCTTCCAAGTGTTGTTAACCAGTACCCCATGGGTTTCCTTGTTGATCGAATATATACATATCTAACTGCCTCTATAGCAGAAAACAGCCAGTCTGGAGGTCCAGGAAAAGAACAGGTGACTCGAATGGGCAGTGTACCACACATGAAAACCACATCTCACATAACAATGACAGCCATGCTGATATCATCAGCCTTAATCACAGCTGGCAACTGAAGTGACAGAAAACCCCCAAACCAGACCTTAAAACTTGGTCAGACCCTCCAGTGCAAGACAAGGTCATCTGCTGACTCAAATGTCAGTTGTCCTGTACCCGAGTCCAGTAATGACATATACAGTACCACTTTCCAGTGCAACCATTTATTAAGATTACATCACAGATAACACATAACATTTAGCTTTTTTAATTAACCTGTGCATTACACTGGATTAAATTGTCTAGCTTACACCACAATGAGTTCCAATTTTGCTGAGTTGCATACATTCTACTCATCTTGGATGACTCCTCCAATCATTCTGAGTGCCATTAAGCAATGCCTCCTTGGTTTTCTTTGTGATCAAATCTGTATATGCCTAATCATCCCCTATAGCAGAAAACAAATAGTCTAGAAGCCCAGAAAAAGATGGGGGGGGGGTCCAATAAGGGGGAGGAGAGACCACACTGCAACTGCACACCAACTTGTTACTGCAGGCTGCCACCCACCCACTGACACATACACACACACTTTCTAAGGCTAATATACATCTTTCAACTTTAGTGTTAAATTAACAAAAGTGCATGTAACATACTTAACAGCTGAACACTGAACAATTCAAGATAAAAAACATTCAAGTATATCCCATATGAGCAACAGAAACTGGAGACTGGCCTGACTAAATCAGTTTGTTTAGTTGCATGAAACTTCATTTATGGGGCAACTCTCACCTTCAGGTGAGTTCAGTAGCTGTTGGTTTCATGGGCCAACATTAATAAAAGTGAGGCAAGTTCATAGAACAACATAAGACCATGTTGGGTATCTGTGATGTAGCGATGTTAAATCTGCTACCATTTTGGCTAATATACAATTTGCTATAAATGCTATGTTATTACCTCCTAAATGTAAGAAAATAGCATGTGGAAGGAGACCTATCATTACACAGTCCAAAACTGGCAACAACTGTAACCATGACAAACCCAGAAAACCTAGTGAGAAGATCAGCCTAAATGAAGGATCAAGCCTAAGGTTTGCTCTTTTAACCCTTATTGCTGCCCCAGACCTTGCTCTAGAGATAAAGGAGTGTCCTATGACCAATAAGTGTCCGAGGTCTGAAAGACCTAACTTCATATATTGAGTATCATTATCTGATATACCCACCTTCCTGTCGATTTCAATACTTCTATGGGCAAAATCAATGATTTTACCAAAACTGAAGGAATGAGAAATAAAACCCACAGCTGGGATTCCTTTGCTACTAAATCCTTGGTCAGCATGACTCCTATGTACTTAGCTGAAATTACATGCCTTGAAGGTAATTTAAAGGCAAAGTCCTGAGGAGATGTACCATAGGCTACTCACTGTAAAGACCAGGTCCACTGTACTGAACAAGCATATCTCTCCATCCAGTCCAGTATATCTGCTGCCCTGTCAGCTTGATCAGTTTTCAGTTTTTCAGCCAAATCAATACCACTTTATGGGTCGGCACTTTGTTTCCACAGCTGTGGAGGAATTTGCTTATGTTGTTGACACAGAACCATGAAAATAATGTAGACCAATTCACAAAAGTGTGAAAATGTATTGTTATGAACTTGACTCCCAAAATCACAGTGTCAGATATTACATTTCCAAATGGACACCTCACATCCATGCTAGTTCCAGTCACATTAGACTCACCTTTTTACAGGCCTGATTATTATCCAGTGTTTCATATAATCACAGATAGCCAACCCAACATTACCAAGTGAATGTGTATTAGAATGACTGATTCCCATAATAGACACCTAGGTAATAAGTAGTGAACGATCAAAGAGAAAACCTGCTATCTTCTGGAAAGGCAAAGCAAAATTAAAAAAAAATTCTTAAACTTTGTAAGGACTGCAGCTTAAGTGCTAATGTTGTTGCTTGCCCATGAGTTGCTGACCAAGGTTAACGTGACTCATCTTCAGTCAGCCAGACCACTAAGTTGACTGGTGTGGGAAAACTTTGGGCATCTGGAGACAGCTATTGGCACCAGTAAAGGTGAAATAGTGAGAGGCTATCACTGATAGCATTACCCTTGCCAGGAATACATGTGATAGTGAATGTTAAATGAATCTGTAAACTGATTAAAACTAAAAACCTCAGTATTGCCTGAACCCATGGTGCACTTGAAGACATTCTCACCAGAACCTTGACCATCATTGCCACTTATATCAGCATGATTTCCAGGAAGGTAATGTCACACCTTTTGGTCTCTGGCCATGAAGCAGACCTTTGACTGGAAAACCATCTGCCTGCTAAGTATGCTGCCATACTGCAACTGTCTGTTACAGCTGTGTCCACCTGCAGGGACTCTGAAGAAACTCAGTCACTCTGCTTATGACAAATCCTGCTAAACTCATAGAAAAAAATGCCAAAAATACAAGTTTTCCTTGGTTTGGCTTGTGACTTGGTCCCAATGGTGCTTTGACCTATCAACTCTTAACAAGATTGCCAGTGAACTAAGGAATGTCCTCTCTTGGCACATCACCTGGCAGGCAAAATTACAAAGTCATTGCAGCTCTATGATCTGGTGGATTATAGCTTTTTTTAAAACTGTCCGATTGTTTCTCTCAACCATCAGAGCTATTCAAGAGGTTATCTAAATTCCACTTTATTGATTTCAACTTCAAGCCCCAAATAGCATAGCCTGAATAAAATCTTCATGCCGTCTCTGGCCCCCAGCTTCCCTTTAATGAGACAGTCTTCTAAATAATGTACAGCTGCATGCTTAGAAGCCTTCCACTCTCAGTACCACTGACAGCCTGTGCTGAAGGCTTTGAATGGGAAACAAACCACTGAGCAATCCATCAGCATTGCTCTGCCAAAACTGTATTACCCTTGAAAGTGAATACCAAGTAGGGGCCAAAATTCTGTTTGAATGGGCAAAAGCCTAAAAGTAGATTCTATATCTAACTTTTCCACCACTGGACATGAGAACTTTCTGATGATAGAAGATGCTTCTTCCAAAGAAGCATGGTGTTCCCAGGCTTCCCTATTGATGTAATCATGTGCTGATTTCCTAGAAGGAAACAACAGATGATGAATCAAATGAAAGTTACTTTGTTCATTCTTGGGGACAAGTCCAGTTGGAGATATTTTAAATGAATCCCATGGTGGTATTGAGAATGGATCAGCAAATCTCTGTGTTGAGTATTCTCAACACTGACTCCTCTGTCCCAATGACAGACATCAAATTATTGGTGACTGTTATTAAGTAAAACGCTAGATTTTATAGCAAAGTCCAAAGTGAAACCATTTTTAAAGAAATAAGACCATTTATTATTATGGATACTCCTGAATTTCATAGGATCATAGGAGGTTACTAGGCTAATGACCATAGAACCTTTACAAGCTTAGCCATGTAAAAACAGAGTAACCTTCCTGACCATAGTTAGATAGTCAATGTTATCAGAGTGATTTTGTGATCTGCACTTACTGCCCCTGTCCATAGGAACATAAGTGTCACCCCCAGAGTGAATTAATGGTCAACCATCCAGTTGTCATGGTTCTGCTTCAACAGGGTCATTGAGGAGCTCTGCTTCACATGGAGTGGGAGCTTATTCCAGAGAAGTGGCAATCACTGTGAGATATATCTGTATCTCCAGCATGTTCTGTTTATATCACAGGCAAGGTTGAGATCCCTGAAGCAAAGTTATTCTTGTCCCATTTGATTTGTGTAGCATTTCCATTAGGGCAGAGTCCGAGATTGCTCTGTAGGCCAGGCACAGGCTGCCTCTCAGCAGCCTGTATAATACAGAGTACAGTGACAGGGCTTTCTGTCTTTCTATGTTTGTCATGTTTTGGAGGCCCTGGATTCTCTTTTTTAGAATCTTCTGTGGTCACACCAGTTGCTGCAGGTGTCTGGTGAGGTACATTGATAAGGGAGCATTGTACTCAGTTAATGGTCTGATAATGCTCAAGTACAGCAGAGCTTTGGCCTCCCCAGTCTTGGATGTGATGCCCTTATTTAAGAGATGCATAATGTAGAATTATTTTCTTACCACTACAGACACATGGTAATCAAATTTTAGATTGCTATCAACCTGTGTTCCCAAGCCTCGCACCACTGAGCATGATCTCAGAGGGATGCTGTCTATATCATAATTAGCAGGGACTACTTCTTTCCCAAAGGGGATAATGAGGCATTTTTTTGTGTTAAGTTTTAGTCTGTGAGTTTGGTACTAATCATCTGTCTGTGTCAGCCCTTACTGCGATATGTTTACATCATTGTGGTCTCTATGATTGCACCCAATTTACAGTCATCTGCAAATCTGGTAAGCCACAGGCCATCTACCTTCACCTGAACTTCAGAGAAATAGATTCCAAACAGTAGAGGGCCCAGCACAGATTCTTGAAGTGCTTGACTGGTAACTGGTGGACTCTCCAACTTTGACAGTGTGTGTTCTGTTGGTGAGCCAGTTGGCTACACATATAATAGCATAATGGTTAAATTCAGATGGGAGATTTTCTCTATTATACCTGAATGGGGGATTGTGTCAAAGGCCTTGGACCAATCAAGATAGGTGGTATGTACTGTTTTGCCCTCATCCAGGACTTTGTTCACATTCTCAAAGAAATCCACTATGTTTAATAAGCAAGATCTACCCTTGACAAAAACAAACTGGGTCAGGTCAAGAGTTGAAGGTCACTTATGTCCTTTTAGATAAGGTCCATGTTGATTCTTTCTATAGACGTGCAGATAAGGCTGGTTAGGCTTATGGGTCAATAGTTCCTACAGTCAGTTGATGGACCCCTTTTGTGCAGGAGGATTACTGTTGTAGTTCTCCACTCTCCCTGAACAAAGCCAGTTCTCAAGAAATGATTAAAGAGAGTGCAAAGTAAGTCTGCTAGGTCTTGTTTTAGATTGTTTGGTAAGCAGCATGGGATGTTGTCTGGTCCATAGAGGCCATGATTTTGTCCTTGGTGAGTGCTTGTATGACCTGTTCTTTGGAGATACTCAGTAGAGGACTGGTGTTAGGAATGTTTTGGGATATGTCTGGTGGGGACGGGGGGGGGGGGGTGAAGTTATTGCCAGATTTGTCGGCTAGCAGGTTGGCAATTTCCTCAGCTTTAGTGTGAGTTGTACTATCCACTACAAGTTCGGCACACAGTTGAGCATTCCCTTTTAGGTTTTGGACATAGCTAAAGAATGCCTTATTGTCTTTAGGTAGGGATGCTAATCTAGACTCGTAGCTAGCCTTAGAGGACTTAACAAGAGATCTGATTTGCTTGTTCAAGCTGTAGAGGTTATTCTTCCTCTGTTGAGAAAGTTTCCTTCTGTTTTTAGATATCAGTTTCTTTCTTTTGTATAACTTACTTAAGTCCACCAGGGTGGCTTGTTTTTTTTGTGAAGACCTGGTTTTGTTCCTGTTAGATAAAACTGAGTCAATAGATTTGTTTAAGTGAGTATATAGAGCATTTGTGTATTCCTCTCCATAGGAGTCATTGTTGGCTATGTTTGTAGGAGCTTTGAAACATTTTATACCAACTCTTAGTAGCAATAGTTCGCTTTGGAGACATTTTTCAGATTTTTACTCCTGTGAGGATGTCAGATTTGATCTTTACTTCAAATGAGACAGATTTATGGTCTGATGTTACCTGGGAGGGCAACACACAGAGGGTAGTGCAGTGCCCCCCCCCATGTTGGTGTGCTCTAGTTCCAGGACATTTGACTCCCTTATGGGGATGCAGGCTAACTCCTCCAGTGCGTTTGAATTAACAGAGTCCAGGAATCTCAAAGTGATTGCATTTGTGCTCATGTAAGTCACCCAATCGATTGAAGCTGAGATGAACTCTCACAGGACCAAATTATTTGTCTGTATACTGAGTGACTCTAGCAAGTCCAGGTAAGTGGTGTGCATCTCCTTGTTCATGGTGGGGGACCTGTAGCTAGCAATGATGTGGAAGGTTATTTTATCTACGGTTAATTGGACCTGTTGCAGCTCAAGAGAATCGTCCTGTTTCACCAGTCTTGATGTGTATTTGGATTTAATGAAGGTGGATACACCTCCACCTTTGGGTCTTTCACATTCATTTTGGGATCTGAGTGTGTGAAAGGCATTGAAAGCTTGAACGGTCAGGGGTGATTTCATCGGTCTTGAACCAAGTCTCTGAGACAGCAAAAACATCAGCATCTTCCAAGGTGAGGAGTGTTTCCAGGGAGTGAAATTTACTGTTTAAGCTCTTAGAAATAAGCAACATGACCTTGAGTTTGTCTTTAGTGGATTTCTTTATGTCAGACATTTTGTTGTTAGGACATTGCCTAAATAAGGCACAATGGAGGAGGCAAGCATTTTTGCCTGTAGGCAAAAGGCTTGAGGAGACAGGTGAAGGCCATCTCTGGCAAAACAACGTGTACTGCCCACCATGTCTTCCCAGGCAGACAGAATCTAGATCCCCCTGAAGTGACATCAGAAACTAAGCCAATTATTGAAATCAATCATTTTTTGACTGTAGTGTGGCATCATCCTAGGTGAAGGTAGAATACTGCTTAGGGCTAGGGACATACCTGCCTAGGACACATAATCTGAGAGTCTGGTCATGTCTCTCTTCTTATAGTCCAGAGAAGTACATCTCAAGTCATTCACACCAACTTGTACTATGACAGAGGTATAACGTTAATTGTTGCTGAATGGCGTGTGTGTGTGTGTGTGTGTGTGTGTGTGTGTGTGTGTGTGTGTGTGTGTGTGTGTGTGTGTGTGTGTGTGTGTGTGTGTGTGTGTGTGATATGATGGATCCTGGCACTTGACAGGCAGCTGACCGTGACCTTTTCCTAGTCCAACCTGGTGAGGGGGACATCTGTTTGCCTCAATATTAAGTTGCATATGACCAGAACATTTGGCTTTGAGGTGTTTTGCCTTAGGTGCTTAATTGATGAGGCACAAATATTTTTGTTATGTATAGTAGTGGAGTCTGTTTGGGTACCAGTATGTGTATGTTGTTTGCGATTGGGAGGTCTCTGGTCTTTTAGTGGGCTCTTAGCCAGTGCCTCTGCATATGTGGGTTTATGTGTCTTAACCTTATCTTGTGTGAGAGGGGAGTTGTGTGTGCTGAAAATCTGTCGTATGTCTTGTTTATTATTATGTGACGGAACTGATTCTAATTTCATGGTATAGTTATATCTCTCACAAATTGTATTTGTTTGCTTTAGGAGCAAGTGGTTGTCAGTATAAATGAGGCAATTGCCACATTGCCACAGGATGGCCATGTCAGTCAGGTTGGCTGGAGAAAAATGGTGTGACACTGTCAATCCATTAGGGCAGGTATATATTATAGTAACTATTGGGGTTGGGGTAGATGAACCAGGGTTTGTTTGTGAGACTAACAAAGGCAGCTATTCTGTGGAGGTCTAAGGATGCAAGACTGTGCCAACACCTCCGAATGAGCAGCTGAGCGGCTCGCTGAGTAGCAGTGAGCAACTGCATTGTGCACAGACAGGCAGTGGAGCTAAGAAGGGTTGTCTAGGAGATATCAAGGGAAAAATTGTGGTTTTAAGCATTTGCATCTATACATGGCAGTGCTAAATACTGTTGTTCAGTGCACAGCTACGCATAAATGCAGTGCTTAAATACAAGCAAAGTATAACACCTTTAACACAGACTAACCAATAGGAAAGCCCAAAACTGAGCCTTTATCCAGCAATTCCCAACTCAGATGGGTCATGGGCTGCACACTTCTGCCACAAGGGTGCAGGAGGACCTTCTTAATGTATGATGGCTGGTTTTGATGCTCAATTAATATCAGTCTACATTCAGCAAATTTTAATCTAGTCTATGCTATAAAACACAGAAGTACTACAAATTCAAGTGCAGGAAAAAATAGTCACAGTAGTAGAAACAGCAAAAAAAAAATGAAGCAGCAATTAATTAAAATGCAGTTCTGAAAAAAGCAATGCAAGCTTAGAATATAATACATTTATTTGTTGTTGAACACAGTGGATGCCGTAGATTTCATTCAGATTCACTCTACATCTCTTGCTAAGGATGCCAGTCTCGGAGCAGCGCCACCATACTGAGCTGATAACTCTAGGACATGAATGGGACAGTGATTGCCACAACATGCTGAATAAGGAGCATTAGTCAAAAAGTGAGTGACATTACATGCAAAAGGTGCCTCTAAATGCAATCAATCCCCTTGAACAACAAATTGAACCTCTTCCTCTACTAGTGTACTCCTGTTTCAGTGGTCACTCAAAGTATGCTACCATAATTCAGAGTGAATGTTTTTCCCACAAAGCAAGTATACCAGTGAAATACAGCAAGATGGTCAAGAGCTAAAACCCAACAAACTTTGACTTTTGGCTACTGCTCAAAGAACTTCACCCCCATAGTAGTTAATAGAACTACGAATGTCCAACAAAATGCTGAGGCAAGTGCCTGAATGGTGCTTATTCTAGTTTAGGGCTTTCATCTTTTCAATCTAAGAGCAGTAACGCTTGTTGTGTGTCCTTCTAAATAATAACTACCATAAACAAAGTAAGCAATGCTACCCAAGTGTTCCAATTCCTAATCGCTAATTTGCTGATGGATTTTTTCCTAGTGTTATGAGGGCAGCCAATAGGTCTTTGGACGATGTGTCATCAGCTTCTAACAAACAATGAATGTCATCTGAGCCTAATTTTAAAGACTTCAATGTAGTCTCCTCAGATAATTTTGTCCTTCATTGAGTTTGGAATATCAACTGTAATGAGACCTCCAGGCACCAGTCCCTGTCACAAGATTATACCAGCACCAGTAATACTAAATATCATGGAAGCAAGAAAATATGACATTAGATTAGATCAAATAGCACACATGCAGCATATAAATGACTGAAACTAGAACTTCATAAGACAAAGCCTTGTTGTGTTATTTACGGTTATATTAAATGATTACCACAAAAACTGTGACCAGTACAATACTGCTGGTGACCATGCTTAGCATATGTTGGTCAATGAGTACCTACATCTGCAGTAATTAAATGGAAGGTTGATATTCACATTTATAGTTAGACTTTTTTTAAAATTGTACAATACTGAATTAGGTTTTCTACTTTTTTTTTTACTTTGTCGCCTCACAGTAAGACGTTGTCCTGTTCGATTCTCAGCTAGAGCGTCTTCTGTGTGGAGACATGTGTGAATGGGCCTACCTTCATTGAAGGTTGTGCATCAGAGCTGGCAACTCGGCATGTAAAAATCTAATGCCAATCATTAGCAGACCGGAGTTCCGCTGTGGTGACCCCTAACCGGGAAAAGCCGAAAGACACAACTTTTTTTTTTTTTACTTAGGTTTGCTGCAATGAATAGGCAGTCTTAGTTAAAAGTGAATTCTATAATTTTTGGCTCTTGGCAAAGTTTGTTTCTTAACAGTAAGGGCACTTGCAATGGGACTGTGAGAATTTTATGTTTTTTTTTTTTAATCTCTGACTATGGAAGAACATATTTTGCAGTTGCTTCACTTGGTCTGGGTGAATAAAACAATGATACATTTTGGGATATATTTAAATTGGGCTTTGTAATTGTGTATACTTCAATGTGGCTAACCTTCCTTTAACAGTGGATTCAGTATTCCCTTCTCAAAGACTTACAAATTGCCTTATAAGTGCTAATCGATATATGTTTTGATTTGGTAATATTCATAAAAGATGTCTAGCCTTTATAGTAATAATTTAGGTTGCTAATTCTGCATATCATCATTGAAAGCAAAAAATATGACTAAATGAAGCCAGACAGCAATGTCATTTTTGCAAAATAGGATGACTAGGTTACCTACTAGTGATGTATGAATGAGCACTAAATGTTGTAGGTGTCCAAAAACTGAAGTTTGATGTACCCTAATGAAGTTTACATGGGTAATACATGGCATTCTACATTTTGGTTTAGAAGAAGCCACAGCCAAAGTATCTGCAGACTATCTGAAGTGAGTCTCCAGCAGAGCCTTCTGAATCTAAAACATTGACAGTGAATAAGTGACCACTTAAATAATAAACACAGTGATATGAGGGGCCAAAATTCTGGACATCGTCTCTTTCAGATAACAAAACAAAACTACCATTGTAAGATAATTGCTGTGACACTAAACTGCTAGAAAAAGCATTGATTAAGTAAATTACAGCCTGGGACTGTCAGGATAAAATACCACAATACAACTGCAGTGAATATCACTTCATGGACAACGGAAATTGCCATCACTGTGAAAAATAGTGGAAAACAAATGAAGTATTTTCAAAGCAAAACTTATAAACAAAACATTTGGAATCCCAGCATATTTGGAGAGAAACAATATCACAGCTCCCTGCTAATCATCCAAAAGAGCTACCAAAAATAAAATGTAAAAAAATGTGAATTCTGCTCTGCAGAGCATAGTGACAATTCTGGTCTTTGGTGTGCTTCACATGCTGACTCAAGATGAAAGATGTAATAACTGTGAGAATGGGATGGAGTGTGCAGTGAGGTTCCTTACTTTGGGTCTATATAACCATGTCAACAGGGCTGTTCATCGAATGCCCTTACATTGACACATGTACACCGAAATATCTAAATGTCGAACTGCCACAAAAGCAATTTTTTTCCCTGGGGAAAAAATCATTAGGCCAACAAAAAACAAAACAGACTGACAGACACAATGAAGTGGAGGGCTTCACCCCCACAGCCCCTATGTGGGGGGCTGTGCCCCCCACACCCCCTACTTAAATATACCATCTTTGAGATCAAACTACAGTGGAGGAAATGGCAAATTCCCAACAACAGCTCAGCAATTTTTTTTCCTGGGGGAAAAAAATTACTTTTGTGGTGGTTCGACATTTAGGTATTTTGGTATACATGTGTCAACATATGGGCGTTCGATGAACAGCCCTGTCAACATGATAATATAGACCCCCTTACCTCCCTTTCTATTTGCTCATACCTAGACAATATGCATATCACTTTGTCTGACTACACTGTTCCTTACACCTCCCCTAACTTTAGCACTGTTATTGTTACCCCATCTACTGCACGAATTCCCAGGAATGTAATTACAATCAAGTCTTCCATCCAAGAAGGAGATCTAATATGGGTGTTTGCTTTTTATTCACAGCACTTTTTTATTTTTATTTTTATAGTTAGGCAAATATACTGACTGCGGTGGTGGTGCTGCGGTAGCATTGTCGCCTCACAGTAAGACATTGTCCTGTTCGATTCTCAGCGAAAGCGTCTTCTGTGTGGAGACATGCATGAATGGGTGTACCTTCATTGAAGGTTGTACGTCAGGGCTGGCAACTCGGTACGTAAAAATCTACTGCCAATCATTAGCAGACCGGAGTTCCACTGTGGCGACCTCTAACTGGGAAAAGCCGAAAAGATACAGCATAGTTAGGCAAATATACAGGATAGAACTTCAGCTATCATGATGACATTGCAGAATGAAAATAAAATGTATAGTTCAAAATTACACCTCCATCATTAATGAATTTTTTTTCTGCAAAAACACGTTTATGTAAACATAATTTTTTGTTGCATATAAAACAGAAAACTGAAAAATATACTGCTTATGATGCATCTTAATAATACATTCTAAAAAATAAAAAAATATGAAATTAAAAACTTCAGCATGTCTACAATGTGTCAATTGTACTGACGTCTAGTAACAGCAACATTAAATACTATATCCATTTTTAACTGTATCAGATGGGTCTATATTAAAACCATGAAAGCTGAAATCCGTGAATGCAATTACATCGACACATAAACATCGATCTACTAAAACAGTGAACTATGGAAATGTCAAAAATCAAAACGATGAACGTATTTCTGGAAGCAACAGTGCCATACAGGTAAGTTAAATCTAACTAAACAAACCTAATGTAACACACTTTTCCAAACATTTACCCCCCACACCCCCCTACTTAAATATACCAACTCCGGGACCGCACTACAGTGGGGAAAATGATATATTTCCTCATCCCCACAATCACCCTGCTGGCCAAGGAAATTTGGTGTTCTGATTTTTTGACATTTCCATAGTTCGCTGTTTTATTGGATTGACGTTTATGTGTCGATGTAATTGCATTCGCCGATTTCAGCTTTCATGGTTTTAATATAGACCCGTATCAGACATAGCAAAGGGAAAGTTTCCATGTCTTTTGCAACTGCTGTGAATTTTAATGTATGACATAAATGAAATTCATCAGTTTTAGCTAATACAGAACAGTTAAGAATTATATCAAAGTCTGTAACACCTATGACAAGAGGCTAGTTGCACTGCTATTTATGTAGGATACACCAACTTTGGTACAGTCTTAATAGAACTACTGATACCTGTAATAGTCCTTCATGAAAAATATAATTTCTTCTCTTGAAAAAGCTAAAAGGTAGACACTGTCTATTTAAACACCAAGGGTGAGTCAACTGCAAACTGCAGCCTTTCAAAATGAGTAATCTTTCCCCTGGATTCATTAAACTCCATGCAGGAATAGTGCTAGTCCTGCAGGGAGTGGATCATGCCCGTATAGAACACCAGTATGCCTTGCACATTCATGAAGGCATGCTGCTGTATTCTCTACATGGACACGATCCGTGTATGAATGCAAGGGGCGTGTCAGAGCAGTGCTCATACAGTACACATGCCCCCTGCATTCCAGAATTGCCGTATGGCAATTCTAAATCATCTACAGTGTCCGTGGACAAAACAAGTAATGAAATACAAAAGCACAGCCCCCTACAATGGTCCAACACAGATAATATGTCCAGAATGGTATGCCAGTGTATATGCTGGCATACTAAATAAGTAAGCATGTTCCTGAGAGGAACATTTTAACCAATTTCCCCATGTATGATGTAGTTGTCCAAATGTCCTGCCCTAAGATGCAGAAAGCAATGTGCATACCCCTACAATAAATAAAAATAAAAATAAAACACATATTTTTTTTCTGTCTACAATAAAGCTTAAGCATAGCAGAGTGGGTGTGCACATTGCACAGCTATGCTCAGCGTAGATTACACATCACACAGAGATAAATAGAAATATACAGCCAAACTTTGCAATCCCAGATAGTGTAGTGGTTAGAGCATCCGCTTTCTATGCAGTCATTTACAGTTTGATCCCCAATGAAAACATTTCAATTTTATATGTGAAAGCAGTACTATTTTTTTATAATTAGGTAATAAATAACATATATTTATCAACCAGAGTAGCATAGTAGGTTCAAATGTGAGGTGTCAATGTAATAAAGTTGTGAAACCCCCATATAAACACAAATGTCCCATACAGTATAGTCGCACAAAATGTAATGTCATGAAAGCAAATAGGGGGATGTTATGGAAGGCCAACATACATATCCTAACATGTCATTAATGAGGAATGAACCCCACAATCCTGATAGTCCATAAAATGAAAGCTGAGCAATGCTAAGTTGTGCTCAGCCCTGCATAGCCAGGGTAAGCATTGCTTAAATGTAAATGCTAAGCAAGAATTAGTGTATCTAAGCGGATTTGCACATTGGTAAGCAGTGCTTTCTCATCTACCCTTTAAGCAATGCTTACCTTAGCTAAGCGGGTTTTCGCGTAGCTTAGCTTAGCTCAGCATATTCAAAACAGTCCAAACACAGCAAAGGGTGGGAAATCAGCCCTATTTAAACCTTGCAGGGGGGATAACAACCCATAACCAGTTGTAGCTCATCACTGCAGGCACTATGGCTGGTGTTGTTGAGGGTGTGCGCATTCGAGCAAAGCGCTCGGGCATTCAAGAGTCCAGGGTCATGATTAGACTCCTAGTAAAAGACCATGAAGGGAGACTGCTGTAGGACCAGTACCAGGCCTTCAAATACAAGGTGGATGCCTGGGACCTTCTCACACATGATCTCACCAGTGCCACTGGCATCCCTCGGACTAGTAAGCAGGTCCAGCACCACTTTGCTGACTTCAAGTATAGGAAGAGGGAGCTCTTGGACCAGTGGGTCCAAGATGCATGGGCAAGAAATGTCCCAGACTTGTGTAAGTATCAGTATCAATAAGTGTTTTCCAAAGTTCAGCCTGTGTATGTGATGGATAGATATGCATAAGTGTTTCTTTATTTCCTGCACAGCTGCAGATGAGAGGGCCATGAACATGGATGCCCATGCTAGCAGACTGCTAAGGTTGTGTCGCAAGGCTGGTGACTAGAAATCTAGCTAGTATTCAGGGAAAATAAATAGAAAGGAGTAGAATGTCCATAAAAATGGGTATGGATTGTACTGAATAAATGAGACATTAGGAGAGTAATAGTGACTTACAGGGTATATATCAATAAAATTGTCAGTACCTGTCAATAAAAGTCAAAACCCCAGACTGGTTGTGTTTACTTTGGAATGTGGTGATATGAATCAAAATGTGTACAGTTTCTGCACAGCAACTATAGCTCTGAAAGCAGTAGATAATCAAGGTTCATCTGACAAAGACTGTGGAGTTGTAAAGCAGGAGATAGACTATATGAAATGTCCCATGCACCAATATCTGATACCTGAATAGTAATGTTGTGTTAACCAGTGTTATCAAGACTGTGCTATGTCAAAGTATGAATACACAGTATAAGAACTATCTGCCATGTATGAATGTCAGAATTACAAGGTCAGATTTACAACCAAGACAATATTAGGCAGAAAACAGCCAGGCACACAACAGCAGTTTCTCAATAACTCATTCAGGTGAAACACAAACTTTGTTGTATTTTTTTGCACAAACAGGCACTGTTCGAATCCCGGGAGTGGTAGTAAGTTGTATGCATTTTTTCACCCAGGAATATGTGAATATGTGTAGAAACAGCCAGGTAGTGTTAACAGTAATTTCCTCCACAGGTCTGCCAGGTAAGAAAAGGTATATCTTAGCTGTAAGAAGGTTATACTTATACACTGTGTACAACACTCACTGTCCAACCCCAAGGCTGCAAACGACAGCAAGATAAGTACATACATCGAGTAATCTCCTCCAAGAAATGTCCCTCAATTGTCACGCTGTCACAGCTAGTGGTCACTGCCACCCACACCCAGGGTGACCAATAGAAATCAAGGCAGAGTATGGCAGTAGCGCACACACACACACACACACACACACACACACACACACACACACACACACACACACACACACACACGCACACACACACACACACACACACACACACACACACACACACACACACACTATGAGTGCACATATGTAACCCTGAATATGTGAATATGGGTAGAAACAGTCAGATAGTGTTAACAGGAATTTCCTCCACAGGTCTGCCAGGTAAGAAAATGTATATCTTATCTGTAACAAGGCTGTACTTATACACTGTGTACAACACCCACTGTCTGATCCCAAGGCTGCAACTGACAGCAAGATAACTACATACACCAAGTTGTCTCCTCCAAGAAATGTCCCTCAAGTGTCACACTGTCACAGGTAGTGGTCACTGCTGTCTATACCCAGGGGGACCAATAGAAATCAAGGCAGAGTATGACAGTGCACACACACAGTATGAGTGCACATATGTAACCCTGACTATGTGAATATGGGTAGAAACAGTCAGGTAGTGTTAACAGAAACTTCCTCCACAGGTCTTCGAGGTAAGAAAAGGTAAAAATTAGCTGTAAGAAGGCAGTAATTATACACTGCGTACAAACATACCACTGCCCAACCCAAGGCCATAAGTTGATGTAAAGTGAGGTAATACTTGGAGAGTAATGATTAGAGCAATGGGCATTAAAGTTGTGAGCAACTGAAGCCTATACAGTTGTTAACTGACATTCCCCCCCCCCACCCAATCTGAACCAATAATCTAAACACATAAATCAATGGGTATGTTTCTCACCAAAGCTACTCTTGGGATATGTGTCCTATTGTTCTACAAATATTTAAACATTTGATTATTAATATTCCCTGCTCAAATACTATCATTGGTGGCCTGTTGTTATCAATGTAATCTGCATGCTATTATAATGCCCACTGTGGTTCCATATATGCATGTGTTCTGGTTGCTGCTCCAAATCTGTTGTTTTGGGTTAATGGGAATACCTATGCATGCTGTTATAACTAGTCCTGGAATGTGTTTTTCATGATTAACCAACATATGTTATAAAACAGCAACACCATAGCACTTCTGGGAAGGCTGATCCCAGTGGATCAACCTGTCCCACCTCAACTGGCAGTGGAACTGGTTCCCAGCACATCTGGGGCACAACCTGATACTTCCTTGTCCACTGGTCCTGCACCACCTTTGGGTGGAACTGCCTCAGGGGATGGGGACCATCCTCCCAGGAGCGGACGTGGACAGGACATTGTCAACTGTCATCAGGTCCAGGGAAGGAGTTTAGAGATCTGCTACACCAGTTTGAGGGCCACGTCCTGCCCCTCCTGCTCAGCCCCCAGCATAGCCACCTTTGGGGCTGTGAAGCTGCAGTGATGACTGCCCATGGGTGGGGACCTCAGTCCCACTGTATCCATTTGGGGACTCATGGGCATCCAATTCCCAACCACCCTCCCCGTCCAAGGTGTTTACCCCCCATATATGTCAGATACTGCTCTGCTGTCTTGTCTGTCCTGTCTGTCTTCCTACCCAACCTACCTCTCCACATATACCTACTATCCTTCCCCAGCATCCCACTCTCACCTTATAAAAAAAAAAAAAAAAAAGGGCAATCTGTTTCCACAAAAAATGTTGCCCATTACATAGCTGTCCATTTTGCACGTGTCCACTGGATACATGTAATCTGGTCTAACTGGCTTAACAACACATTGCTGTTGTCCTCACCTCTCTCTCAAAGGTTTGAGTGTCCAAATTCATCCTCAAATTCTGTACAACTGCACAGCTATTGCTATATCAGAAATGGACAGCTATGGACCTTCCCTACAACTGTCCTGCACATCCCTAGCTATCTGTCACAATGTTTTTCCCTCTGTGTGCCCCCTTTTTCACCACTTTCCTATCACCCCTTTTCTTTTCTTTTGAAGAAATTAGCATGGGGTAAGCGGGAGTAAGCAGCAGTAAGCAGCAGTAAGCAGCAGTAAGTGGCAGTAAGTGAGTTTGTGCAATGATAAATAATGTCTAAAAAGATTAAGCACTTTCCCATTTAACTATGTGTTGGCATTGCTTACTATCGAGCAAACCCATGCAAACCCACTTGCAACTGCTTAAAACTGCCTTAATCACCCTGTCTCCATCAGCCACTCTTCTGCCCAGCAACAAAAACATCAGTCCTGCCAAGACTTGAACACTACAGTCAGAGCAATTTATCACTACACTATTGAGATGTCATAATGAATGCTGTTTTTTTATAATATATCATTCAGTACAGGTATAGAATAGTAGGAAACAAACACAGTGGCATCAGTCATGTTTAGTATATACATAAATATACACATATAAATGTGTATGGTGATAGATAAATATTAAAAAGTATATACATCATATTTATGGAGCTATACATATAAAACAAATATGTATAGAATATATACATATATATTGTTATATAAACATATGTACAGATATCAAAAACTGAATATATATATATATATATATATATATATATATATATATATATATATATATATATATCAATATAGATATATCTAAAAAATTATATATATATATATATATATATATATATATATATATATATATATATATATATACCCATAACATGTAGTGGAGTCATACCCAGCACCATATCTCTAGACCTCTTAGTGCAATAATTCTGTAATTCTGGACAAAGGCTGTCAAAATGGGGGGACAATGGTCAAAGAACAGGGACATAATGTACATACTGCAGTTATGAATGTAGTATGTCCCTACAGTAATAGTGTTCATGTCAGCATACATGTCCAGAAGGATGTGAGTTCTGAAACTGAAAGGTATGTCACCATTTACTGACAGAAATCCTCACATCATCACAGTGATTTACCACAGAAATGAAAATAATGATTCTGTGGAACAGAACATACATATGAGCAATAATCATGGACAGTCTGACACAATCTGGCCAGTCGAGAGGTATGCTCAGAGCCCCTTAGTGCAACAGATCTGGACCAAGCCTGACAAAGGAGGGATGTAAAGCCATGAAACTGGGAACATATCCCAAATACTGGAGTAGATAAGGTGACACAGTTGATTCCGTAACACCCTCCTGTCTATTGTACCATATACTGACTGGAATAGCCCAAGTCCAAACCATCCCACTGATGTGTCAAACATACACAACATGTATGGGGGCCAGGCAACAGTACATCTGATAAATATCGGGACATAACATCACAGTAGGGAAACTACACTGAGCTGCTAGGTATGTCACCAAGTACTTTTTAAACTACAGGCAGATGACACAACACAAACCCAATTTTGCTTTGGGGGAATACACATGTAATTGCAAATATATCAGGCACTATAGGGATGTAACAGCACTGACCAACAGACACCAGCATGAAAGTGCATACCCAGAACCAATCTCACCACATTCAAAGTGATATACTGGTAAGCCACAGGAACAGCAAAGTATATGGACTGTGTGAACAAAATCATCAGTATGTTTGCCACTCATACACTACCCCTATATATACTGGCCCAATTCACAGTGTAGTCTGATACCTGACTGTGGTATGGGGCATGTCTCAGTCTGCCCCTACAAACATATACAGCTGATAGAGCACCAGAAGCTAGAGCAGCATGTAAAGTCAGATAGAAAAGGACCCCCAACACTTACATCTACCCCCACTACACACACCAAATACATTCACAATACACTAATATGCAATCCTGATAGTCTGTCAACAGTTGTCAGAAATACACAGTTTTTTCAACTGCATAGAGTCTCACAGAACATCCAGGCTTCATCCTCATATATAAAGCCTTATACACGTAACATGTCTGGCAGTCCGATACATCACTGGAATGATATCTGGGATGAAGTTACTATATAATGATACACTACACCTATACACCTCTTACAGCATGACATCTGGACAAAGCCTGACATATCTGAGGGCAGAGATCCAAACACAGGGGTATTATTGACATATTGCTGTCATAAACTGAGAAAGTTGCTGGTGTAACAGGGTTGTTGCAACATATCTGTTCTGAGGGATATCAAGTCAGAAACTCACATGGGTGTTACCATTTACTGACTACAATCCACAAGGCATTTCCAAGGCTAAAAAATGTGTGAGCAACACACCAAATATAAGAGTCCAAACTCTGTCCAGTCTGGGGATAGCCCTACATTTGGTTATGTCAACCACATAACACTATCAGACTTAAATTCATGTAGAGCAGCCATACCCACACAAACCCTGTCAAACTAACATTAGTTCAACTGTATAACAGCAATACTTACATTCTGTCCCTATGTCTGGAACATTCTCCACCAGTTTGTTTGGCTGTCTCCACAGCATTTGTTGTAAGAGGTATTCCAACTACACTCTGTTATGCTGTTTGTCACACACTTCTGTGAAGTACTCCTCCCAGGCAAGGAAAAGGGGCAATGCCCACATGAAGTGCTCAGTTATAGGAGTGTGTTTCTAAGCTATTGGGTATGAAAATGATACCACAGCTGTTCCACATACAATTAGCAAGTGGGGGACTCAAATTGGTGCACAGGCCATCAGCTGCTCATGAGCATTACCTACTAAAAGCAAGATGCTGCCTATACAAAACAGATGTCTATACTACATCTGTCTGAGAGAGAGAGAGAGAGAGAGAGAGAGAGAGAGAGACACACACAGCCACAGAAACAAACAGACACAAACACACACTGAGACTGATGGGGTATACCAACTGAACTGAAAACAAATAAACACAGCTATGTCAAATAATCAAGCCTGTAATGGAATGTACTAGGGGGCACGTAAATGTGGAAAATAGGAAGTTCAAAAAATATTATGTCTCAACAACACATGCTGTACTGATATATTGCTGAGCAGAACCTATGGCCATAGAAACTGTGTCTGTCTGCAGTGACATAGAACACAGCTCAGGGCCCTGAGTCACCCAAGGAAAGTATGGCTCACATATGACCACTACTGGAGTGTGTGTTGCACAATACCGACTGTGACACTGCTCGGCCACACCCAGTGCAAATCATACCATCAGCAACTCTGCTCTGTCCAACTCTGACTTGTGCCTCTTTTTTCATTGCAAATTTCTTCAGCCCATATAACATAGCTGGTCTCGCTACCCTCTTGTAGACCTTCCCTATCACTCTTAATGGTACTTGGCTGTCACAAATCACACATGACACTCTTCACCACCACCCACATCCTGCCCGTACTCACATTGTCAACTCTCCCCCACACTCGCCATTACTCTGAACTGTTGCTCCCAAGTATTTACACCTATCCACCTTTGCAAACTGAACTCCCTGCATCCTCACCATTCCTCCATCCTCCCTTGAATTCACACACATATATTCCATCTTAGTCCTGCTGACCATCATCCCTCCCCCTCTAGACCATGCCTCCTCCTCTCCAGGGTCTCCTCAACCTGTTCCCCTACACTCACTACAGACCACAATGTCATCTGCTAATAGCACAGTCTAGGGGGACTCCTGTCTAATCATGTCTGTCAACCTGTCCATCGCCACTGCAAATAAGAAAGGGTTCATAGCTGATCCATGTTGTACTCCCACCTCCACCTTAAACACACCTGTCTCTCACAATGCAGAACTCACTGCTGTCACACTAGCCTTGTATATATCCTGTAGCATTCTTACAGATTCCTCCACCACTCCCGACCACCTCATGCAATACCACAACTCCTCTCTAGGCATCCTGTCATATGCTGTCTGTAAGTCCACAAAGACAGAACAGAGCTATGTCCAGCCTTTTCTGTATGTCCCCATCCACACTCTCAGAGCAACCATCGCTCTATCCTGGCATGAAACCATGCTGCTGATCAGTAATCCTCACCTCCCTTCTTAGCCTAGCTTCCACCACCCTTTACCATTACCTCATGCTGTGACTGATCAGTGGTATCCCTCTGTAATTACTACAGCTCTGCACACCACCCTTATTCTCATAATCAGTACCCAAACACATTTTATCCACTCCATAACCATCCTCTCACCTTCCTAGATTACAGTACACAATCCAGTTAAATAGACAACTGCCATTTGTCCTAAACATATCCATGCTTCCACAGGTATGCCATCTGGACCAATAGCCTTCCCATTCTTAAACCTCTTCATAGTTATCCTTACATCCCCCTTGATAATCTGTTGCACATCCTGATTCACCACACCTACATCATTCGACCTCCTCACTCCCTCATTCTCTTCATTCAACAGCCCATCAAAGTACTGTTTCCACCTGCTCAACACACTCTCCTCTCAAGTGAGTGCAGTTCCACAATTATACTTTCTCAGCCTTATCTGCTGCAAATTGTTCCTAGCTACATGCATCTGTCAAGCCGATTGGTACAGGTCCTATTTTCCATTCTTGGTGTCCAACTTTACATACAACCCTTCAGATGCCCCATACTTAGCCTTTGCCACAACTCTTTTTGCCATGTACCCCATCTCCCTATACACCTGTCTACTTTCTGCATCTGTCTGACAATCCCACTTCTCCTTGGCCAACCTCTTTCTCTGTATACTTCCCTGTACTTTTTCATGCCACCACCAGGTCTCCTTGTCCTCCTTCCTCTGTGTAGATGTCACACCAAGCCCCATTCTACTCATCTCCTTTACTAGATCGGATGTAGTTACACAGATATTTGCTAACTCTTCACTGTCACCCGCTACCTGTCTTAAGTCTTCCCTGAACTCAACCTCATAATCACCCTTTCTAAGTATCCACCATTTGATCCATGGTGCTGGCCTTACACTCCTCCCCCTCTTTGTGATCAGCAACGTCATCCCACAGGCCAACTGTCCATGCTACCTAACTCCACTTTCCCCTGTCACCACTTTACAGTTACCTGTCCCCTTCAAACAGGCCCACCTGCATTGGAGATAATCCACCTGTGTGCATCTTCCTCCACTCTTGTATGTCACCCTATGCCCCTCAGTCTTGTAATACTATGTATTCACCGCATCCATGTCCAACCTCTGTTGCAAACTCCACCACTATCTCACTTTCTGCATTCCTTTGCTTAACACCATACCTACACATCACTTCTGCATCTCATCTGTCCCCTTCACCAACATGCCCATTGAAATCTGCTCCAATCACCACTCAGTCACCCTTGCATACACACATCACCACTTCATTCAACCACACCAAAGTATTCTGTCTCATCCATCACACACACAGTTGGAGGAGCATATGCACAAACAACTGTCAACATTGCACCATCAATTCCCAGCCTCCTGAAAATCACTCTACCTGACACTCTTATCATTTCCACAAATACTCTTGGCATAATGTTCCTTCAGGTTAACCCCTACAACATTTCCCCTCCCATACACACCATAATAGAATTATTTGTACCCGACTCCAATACACACAGCTGTACACCCCTTCCATCTGGTCTCTGGCACACACAATATATCCACGTTTCTTCTGTCCAGCATATCAACTTGCTCTGTCCCTATACCAGTCATACTCACAACATTAACAGTTCCTACCCCTTACTACCACACACCTAGCCTTTCATCTCTCTGCCTGCCATATGAGCATCAGACATCCTCCAGGGTATGTCTGTGAATGCAAAAGCTACTGCACTATCAAATGACATATGTGTGTTACAGCAATATGAAGAAAGCGGCACTAATTGTGGCCCATACCCCACCATGTATGTGGGTTGTCCTACAGATGTTTTGCCCTAACAAGTTGACATGACAGACTGAGCAGCAAGACTGTCATTATAGTGTGCCATACTGACATATAACAGAAATGTATAGCAGGTATTACCTGTGCATATGTATGTATAGGTAGGTGTACCTGGCTGCCTCATAACAACTGACATGGGATGCAAAACATCAGGTGAATAAGCTCTGCATGTGCAAATGTGTAACCTTAGTTTATGTGCATCCAACAGAGTTACACCTTTACAGCTACTGGTGGTGTCATTGCCATCACACAGACATGGGTAGTATTATAATCATGAGTATCGCATTGAAATTGTAGAGGTGGCCAACTGTATTCTGACCCTGTCCATGCATACTACAAACAAATATATGACCATCCACATACCTGTATGGCATCAGTAATACCTTTTCTTGTAAAACCTGTCTCCACCAAAGTAGAGACAACCCCTTTGCTGGACAGCAGCAATGCACAAAGCACATAATGTGATGCTATATTGGTTGTACAGGGTAAAGTAAGAGAAGGCACCAACTGGGCTGCATGTCAGCCTTTGTCTGAATGAGCATAATAGGTCACAGGTGGATTACTGTAAGGCTAACTGTGAGTACAAATTGGACACATCCACTAAGGGCAATCACAATGCCATCTTCACATATGTCTGTAGTCTCAGAGGCAACAACCCAACCCACCCTGTAATGGTGGTCAATCACGGCAAATACACACACACCATAGCTACAACCAACCTGCTGCAAACAGGTTTAGGGCAGACATCATCACCCTAGATCACCATCAGTATAGGTGGATATGCACATCACATGCATCCCACCCCTCATCATCATGGATCAGGTCCAAACTGCCTAATCAAGGATGATAAAGGCAAGTTCCCCTTGGGCCTGATAACATTCTTGTCTGCATCCTACATGAACCCAGGCATATGCTTCCAGCTCCATTACACATTGCATGCAAGCAAAACCTGAGCACCATTGACATCCCATCTGCAAGGCACATGGCCACTGTCATCCCTCTACACAAATGTGAATGATGAATGGTCATTTGTGCAATACTGGCCCTCATTGAGGGGAACATGACACATCAGGACCAGTAGTACAATGCATGTTCATGCAGTGCTGCCAGGTACAGGGGTATGCTGTGTTTGTAAGTGGTGGCTAATGATAGTCCATATGCATGTGCTGGCTCTGTAAAGAACTCTGGGCAGTATCTGATGTCCTGTGATGTGTTTCTCTGTGTATATCCTCCAGATGCCATGCAGCAGCAAATCCCTTACACTGATGCTGAGACGACAGCCATCACATAAGCTGTAATCTTAAAGTACGGCATCCTTTCTGGCCATAGCCGGCAAAATCTGCAGAAGCAGACTGCTCTATCAGATGATATCATCCACAGAGGGAATGTGTTGGGCCACCATGTAAGTACATACAATCATGTCAGGCATAGAGCAACTGACCTGATACATCATGCCCGACAAAGGGCAGCTGCTGTACCGAGGACTGTACTGCTACCAGTGGGGAGCCAGCCACACAGGCCCCACTTGTGGTGACAGAGGAGCTCCTTTCCAACCTTGGAGTAGCCCCCACACAAACTCAAACATCGGAAACAGCAGTTGTATTTGTGGGTGGCACCTAGGCAACAGGGGAGGAGCATCCAGATAAGGCCAAAGTGCACATCAATGTAATGAGGTAGCATTTAAACTATCTTCTATAGAGTCTCTAGATGCATATGTCAGTGCAAAATGGATTAGTGAGTGGGTGCAGTAATGCACACAAGTGCATCTATATGGTGAAGGACAGCAAATTGTGAAATATCGTAGTGTATACTATAACTGTGCAGAAACATAACGTTCATCTTGTAACAATGCCTAATGTGAATCTGCTGATAATATCTTTCCCTCACAATTACATAGGTCCCTCTGGTCTGCACATGGGACAGAAGCCTGAACCCAGTAAGTATGGGGTTTCCCTGTTGTGGCTCACCAGTACCTCAGGCATGCTAAAGTTAATGCATGTGACCATGCACACAACTGTTAGACTCAGCCATTTGGCAATATCTGCATGTTCACCTGTGGTGGTGTTTACTGCATTGCATCATGGTGGTCATGACAGGGGCCTATTTGCAGGAGATGTCACATATCTGTAGCATACCTCACAACCTGTCATTGCAGGACACCTGGACAAAGACTGGCAAAATGTGGTGACAAAGGCCCAAACCTAGGCTCATATTGTAGACATCAGTGGTATACAGTGCATATAAATGCTGTACACACCTGTTAGAATGCCAGGTATGTGTGATATACAAAAATGACAGCACAATAGACAAGTTCAGAATACTGCCAACCTATCATGTGACCTATAAACAGTACAATTCAATTGTAAAGAAAACAAATCTGTTAGGGGAACAATAATGACACATAACAATAGTACAACTTAGATGCATATGTGTTCGCAGGCTGAAGCTAGTACTGTGTTGAGGCAGCTTTCAATATAACTACAGCAGTAAATGTGGGTACTCAACAGCCATCAATTACAGAGACTCTTTGATTAACAGCAACTAACAGTCAGTTGTCCTACCATGATAATCCTGACATAGACCCAGGTGCCCGCTACAGCAACAGCCATGGTTCACATAGAGCTGACAAAGCTGCTGAGGGACCACATGTTTGAGATGTATCAGCCTGGAGTAGGGTACCCAAACATTTCCACAGCACTGGACATACCATGGAACACAGTGCAGACAGTCATCAAAAGGTGGTGAAAATATGGGGTTACAGTGACACTGCCAAGGAGTGGACATTCCACCAAAGTCTATGAGAATACAAGACCAAAACTGGCCAGGGAGGCTGCCAGGAGCCCTACAGCAACAGTGATGGAGTAGCAGGAATCTCCAGCAAGTACTAAGTGTGTACTACATGTCACAACAACCTTCCATGGTCTCTACATGTCCAGCCTATAGGGTAGGGTTGGAAGATGGCAGAAGTTCCTTACACCAAACAATATCCAGGCCTGGTGAAAGTCTAAAGCAATACATCAGGTCTCCAAAAAGCAAGTGAGAAAATGCGTTATGGTAATATGGGACCATTGTTGTACTCGTCCACAATTCTGACAGGTGCATTTGGCACAATATCACCACTGCACATCACCACAACAACAATACCCCCATGGCGAAGCATGAGGATGACAGTGTCCTGCTTTGGGGTTGCTCTTCACAAGCTGGAACTGAGGCTGTAGCCAAGTTAGAGGGGATTATGAACAGTTCCAAGCACTATTCCCTTCTGGCTCCAAAATGTTCTGGTGGCTGTGGATGGTAAGGAATTCCACCTTTCCACACAACAATGCCCAAACCATACATCCATATCAACAAAAGGATGGCTTCATCAGAACACATGCAACATTCTGCACTGGCCGAGTCAGAGCCCACACCTACGTCTAATAGGATATATGCAGGGTGACCTGAAGAGGGCAGTGCACAGGGGATGCCCTTGCAATCTGACATAGTTGGAGGTGTTTTGCAAGAGAGAGTGTGCAAACAGTGACAAGTCAGGATGTGCCATGCTGATAGACACCTTCCCAAGAGGACTGCATGCTATCATTAAATCAAAAGTTGCTTTAACAGAGTATTACTTTAAGGGTGTGCACACTCATGCAACCAGCCTATTGTACCTATTTCAGTTACCAGATATTACCTGTAACTGATGTGTATGTTGTTCAGTTGGATTGCACAGGTTATGTGCCATATGAAATGATGGCAAAGTTATGACCTGATTTCTGAGGTCTCATGTGATATATCACAAAAACTTGGCATGTTAACAGGTGTGTGTACACTGACTATATCCACTGTAAGCTTGGGAGGTTGTTTGAGTAACTGGCTTTGTTTTAAAATACATGTACTGCAGGTTATGTACCTCGAATTAGGACATTACTTAGTGGCACCACTCCACAAGCCAACCCAGTAATGTATTAGACAAACACAGGAGTTATGAGGAGCACACCAAACAAATGAGCCACCGCACATGTAGACATTCAGCAAAACCTTGTACAGTTGGGGGGTATGTTCTGTAGGAGTTACCACAGTGCTATACAGGTGAATAGCAATAATTTACATAGGGGGCATTGTCTGCTAGGTGAAGGGCCATCACCTAGGAACATCACTCATGTATCCCAGAGGTGTATATTAGTAGTAATGGCAATTGGAAAGGGCTGCAATGCATGATGCTGAGCATTCTTCCAGAGTGTGTATGTTACTGTCTGACTGTGTGTCGTGAATGCCCCCAGTCAGCTAATGTGAGGTCTGTGTAATGCCTATGAGGCACCTCACCTGTCTGTGTGCATCTGTGTGTGTGTGTGTGTGTGTGTGTGTGTGTGTGTGTGTGTGTGTGTGTGTGTGTGTGTGTGTGTGTGTGTGTGTGTGTGTGTGTGTGCGTACCAGCAAACCTTATGGTGCCAGTAGTGATTTACATATGTTGTTTTTCCCTCACAGTTGGACATGTTGGCTGCATTCCCTCCTGCTCTGATACTGATGTCAATGTCTCTGCAGAATCTGACCATGATGATACTCATATTGAGGCACAGGTGGGGTTGTCAGGGGCTGATACTGTGCTATCAGTTGGCATCCCGCTATTGTCAACCCCATCCCCGCACACATTCACAATGCCCACACATACCCCGTCAACAGTGGCCACAGATAATGGACAGTTGGTGGGTGGTGGCATGGAACAGGCTACTGTAGTGACTATGGAAAGTGAGGGTGCAGGCACTAGCCATAGCCAGAGTGCTGGTGAGGTCCCACACAGGCAGATGGGCAGTGGTACTTGGAGGAGGATTGCAGCCTGCCATGCCTCTGTTGCATGTGCCATGGCAGTAGTCAACAGACGCATGTTTCAGGCTGTCATGGGGGCACAGGCACGTAATGAAAGTAATACCAGACATACACACAGGGTCATGGATGATCACGTCCCTGGTGTCTGTAGCAATATGAACTCACTGCAGCCATCTGTGTGCATACTGGGGTCATGGATAGATGGTGGGGGGAGACATTGCCATTCCTCAACCATGGAATATCTGTGCTTGAGCATTTGGTGGACACTGGTCAGCAGCCGTGTAGCTGTAGGGCAGCACCACAATCAGAAGAGGGTCTACGTGTCTGTACACCATCACATTCCTATGCTGGCAGTACCACCAGCACTACTGAAGGGGCAGTGCTGTCCACACCATGATGCAGCAGGCCATGAGCATGTGATCCTAGCCAGTCCTAACAGGGACACGGATCCAGCAGGCAGCAGTCACCAGTGGGGAGTAGTACTGCATCTGGACTGAGCTCTGGTGGTGAAGGTGATATCCTCAGCAGGTGCAGTTCCCATGTCCATGGTCAGAGATGGTGAACTGTACACCCTGCCATGTACAGCCCACAGCTGTCCAAAATACCCCTGTGTAGGGTGCCCACATGGCATGACTGTGTGCATACAAACACACACACATCACCATCACAAAAGTCACCTCCACACATACTCACACACACACACACACACACACACACACACACACACACACACACACACACACCACCCTGCACTGACCATTTAATGAACACCCCCCAAAACACACACACACACACATTCGCACACACACACACACACACACACACACACACACACACACACACACACACACACACACATGATGTCAACCATGTGGCCCAGCCTAGGCTTCTGACAAACCCACACAACACCCTGTGCATATGATGATGCCTGTGCCACATCCATGTCATCCATACCATCAATGCAGGGACATGCTTATATGGGTCTGATGCACAGGGTGACTTTAGTAGAGTGTAGCTATGTTATACTGTGTAAGATGCTGTCATTTGGCATTTGTAATGGGTACACATCAGAGTATGTGTGTACCTTTTCAGCTATGATGCATTATTGGCATTAGTAACACTAAGTGAATGTGTTCTCACATGCTGTTCCAGGTGTCTGTGTGTCAGCAGGATGTGCCCCTGCAGACATCACCAACAAGGGGTATGGCAGTATAGTAATACATCAACCACATCATTGTTGGGATACAGCTGTATCTGCACATATTTGCCAGGTCTGTGTAGCAATTCTGTCATGTGTCTCACAGCTTGTAGGGCTGAGTGGTTGTATCTCAGTCTATAGTGGTTGACATCAGCTCAAGTATAGTGGACAATGGTAAGTGTGGTGGGTGGAACACTCCTCAGATTACTAACTCCCTCAATCCAAAAGGATATTGTGTCGACCAAACACACAGAGAATACTGTTCACACAAACACAGACACACACACACACACACACACACACACACACACACACACACACACACACACACACACACACACACACACAAACACACACACACATACACACAGGATCACAGTTGCCAGTGTTGTGTTAGGAACCCCTACCCATCAATTTGTGGTACCACACTATTATGCGCTTATTGCAGGTGACACAGGACTACTAGTATTAAGACTGTTACAAGGTACCTGTAAGGTGAATAACATCACATGGCCTTGTGGGGTATGGCAATGGTGGCTGTACTGGGTGTGAGAGTATTCATAATAGTGTCACATACAAGTCTACACACTCACAACCACTACTGTACACACAAATGTGCGCGCGTGCGCACACACACACACACACACACACACACACACACACACACACACACACACACACACACACACACACACACACACACACACACACACACACACACACACACACACACTAACCAGTACTGCCATTAGCAGACCAACCTATATTGTTACTCGTACCACACTATTCCATACTGTTGCACAGGGCTTATAGGGCTGAAGAGTGTCTACAGATACCACTATGGTTGATGCGAACAGCGGACCTCATACAGTAGACTTAGGAATATGTATTGTGTGTACCGTGGCATAAAATATGAATCCATGCCCATCCAATGGATGTCGTTTGTACACACACACACACACACACACACACACACACACACACAGACACACACACACACACACACACACACAGGGCTGTGTTACAAGTTTCTGTGTTTGCCTATACCTTACTTGGACTGAAGGAAGTTTCTCTTTTCACTGTGAGTGAGGGAGCTTTGAACAGCCTATCTGTCCCTGGAGAAGTGGTTTCAGCCCAGAAATTAGTAGTTTATTGGCCATTTTGAGCTCATTTCTATCTCTTTCATTTCTCTGCTATAAAATCTGCATTTGCAATGTTTTTGTGCTAGTATACAGCTCAGCAAGCTCCTGCCTGGTGCCCTGCAGAGTTCTGCAGCAGTAGAGAGACAGAAGAGAGACTTTGAAGTGACTAAGTATAATTTTCTGCATTTTCTTGCTGCCTTTAGCTAATTCCACCTAAAACACTGATTTTCTAGAGTTTCTGTGATTTAAAAAGCTTGTTTCAACTACATATTTTACTTATTTTACTGCCTGCACTTTAACAAAGTTATTTTTGTGTTTAAATGACCTGTTTAACTTCTGTAGTCTACACACTCAAATGTGATAGCCATTTCTGTGCATTTAAAGTGTTTTTTTTATTGTATCTGCTTTATTTTCTGAAAAAAATATACTTGTTTTCCTACCTTTCTAAGCTAATATAGTCCAGTTTTCAGATTAGTGCTGAATTCAGGGCTGTGTTACAAGTTTCTATGTTTGCCCATACCTTACTGGGATAGAAGGAAGTTTCTCTGTTCACTGTGAGAGAGGGAACTTTGAGCAGCCTATCTGTCCCTGGAGGAGTGGTTTCAGCCCAGAAATTAGGAGTTTATTGGGCATTTTGAGCTAATTTCTATCTCTTTCATTTCCCTGCTATAAAACCCACATTTGCAAGGTTTTGCATGCCGGTCAGTGCCGGTTAGCTAGGGTATAACTATTCCCAGCTCCACAAAGTCTATGCTTCAATTTTTCCCTTGGAACTAGACAAACTTTCAACTTAAGCACTGAAACCATTCACTTTTCATACCGGCACTTGCTCAAAACTCATAGCAAGCACTAATAAACCTTAGCACTAGGCTCCCTCTATATTGTAGAGAAGGACAAGGCTGTCTATTTGACCTTACCAATCAATCAGTAAAACAGTTCACTGTACCTATCAAGGCATGTCCAAAGGGCAGCTTCAGGTGTACTCTCCAGCCCAACTGGTGAATCTGGGCATTTTGAGGCAATGTTACAATTGCCTCATGTACACAGACAACCCTCTCCTTCTTCCACCAAACACTAATACGAGAGAGATGCAATTATACAGCCAAACTGGAGGCTAAGATCTCTAAACCCAAGACTAGACCAGGCAGTCAAGAGGAGAAGGGAATTATTTGCATCACACCACCAGTCTCACATAGACCTATGAAACCAGAACAGGCACAAAATAAACATAAATACACGAAAACATACTCAGAGGCTCTAAATAAAAATCTGCAGAAGCAAAAGAGATCTCCAAAGCAGACATCCAAGCAACCTCCACCCCCCAACACAAACCATGAAACACATACTTCACAAACCATTGTGCAACACAGTCACAGCCCTTAAGGCAAAATAACATACCCAACACACTAGTAATAGATGACTCTATAGTCAGGCACACTGATGTCCTGCTCACAAGGCTGAACAAGGAGAAGGTTACTGTTAGCTGCCTGTCTGGTGCCAGGATCCGCCACATAACACAAGCACTCAGGTCACTCCAGAACAAGTACAAATATGACTCTGTCATTGTCCATGTTGGTGTGAATGACCTGAGCCATACCTCACTGAACTAGATGAAAAGAGACATGGAGGAGCTCTCCTATCATGTAGCCCAGGCTGGTATGACCCTGACCCTGAGTAGCATCCTGCCCTCACCAAGAATTATACCACAGTATAGAGAAAAAATATCAATTTCAACAATTGGCTAAGCTTCTGGTGTCATTCAAAGGGGATCCAGTGTCTGTCAGCCTGAGATGACATGCTCGACAAGCCACGCTGCTTTGCTAGAGATGGCTTGCACGTGTTACCCTTAGGCTTTCAAATACTGGCTAAGGCTTTTGCCACACCCATAGTGCCTTTTTTTAGGCAAGGCTCAAAAGACAAATCCACCACCGTAAATAGCACAAGTAACAAAAAACTGAGGGTAATGCTACTCAATGCCAGAAATCTAAACCTCAAAATGCACGCGCTCGAGGCACTCCTCAGTATGGAGAAAATTGATATATGTGCAGTAACAAAAACCTGGTTTAAGGCTCCAGAGAGCACCCCAGCACTACCAGGCTACAACTCATACCATACATTTCGGCCACAAAACCCGGACCAAAATACAAAAGGCAGGGGAGTATCCATATTCATCAAGGATACCCACACCTCCAGGTTAGTGGCACAGCACAATGCTTCAGAGATCATCCACATGCAACTAGCAATGGGCAAAACTGCTATTCAAATTATAGCTAGCTATTGATCACCCACCATGTGCCAGGACCCCCACTCCGTATTCCTGGAAACACTGGGAAGCATAAAGCTCCTACCAAACACCCTGATATTGGGTGATTTCAATTACCCAGACATTAACTGGGAGAACTACTCAAGTACAAACTCCCTTGCCCAACATTTCCTAGAATTTATAAACTCAGATGCCCTGGATCAACTGGTCAACACCTTCACCAGAGGTGACAACATATTGGACCTGGTCATCACCAACATGAGCGACCGGTGTTCCACACCAGAGGTCAACCCCTTGCTGGTTAGATCTGACCATAAACTAATCACTCTGGATATCCACATTCTGCCACCACCCCCGGTAAAAGAAACCACTGTGAAAAGCTTTTCAAAAGCAAACTTCAAGTTACTTAAGACCTAGGTGGGAAGTTTCAAAGCCCCCATGCTAAAGGATAACACTGTCCAAGCTGCAAAATCCTTTACTAATGCACTCTATGGGCACCTACAAGAATGTATGTATCGTGCTATCCCAAACAAAACCAAGACTCACTCCTCCAAGAAAAAGAAACCAGTCTAGTGGACCCCTGCCATAAACAAGCTATACAATAGAAGGAGGAAACTAGTACAGAAAAGAGTAAAATCCCAAGAAGGGAAGACATCCCTGATAAGTATCAGCATGAAACTACGTTCCCTCATAAAATCATCCAAGGCTAGCTTCGAAAGAAAAATTGCTATGGACTCCAAAGATAACCACAAGGCATTCTTTAGCTATGTCAAAATCTAAGTGGCAATTCTCAGATCTGCTCGGAGTTAGGGCAGAATGGCACAAAATACACTGAACCAACCAATATAGCCAACATCCTGGCAGACAGGTTCAGTGCAAACTTCACCCCCTCTAAATCCCAAAAGGTCCCATAACTATACCAGAAGAATGTAGTGCCCCTGAAATCACAGACACTCAGGTTAAAACGACCCTCTCCAAAGCCAAAAACACAGCATCAATGGGACCAGATGGTGTCCCAGGCTGCATCCTACACAAGCTCAAAGATGAACTAACCCCACACCTAAACACACTGTCTAAACTCAACCTCTCCACAGGCTATGTGCCCACAGAGTGGTACACATCAACGGTTATTTCACTCCACAAAGGTGGAGCCAAAACGGACCCCGGAAACTATCGCCCTATAAGCCTGACTGGCTTGGTCTGCAAAGCTATGGAGTGCATCATCATTGATCTCATTAACAGAGACATTGGAAACCTCAAACACTGGACCCTACCCAGTTCGGCTTTGTTAAAGGCAGATCATGCCTCCTAAACCTGGTGGACTTCTTTGAGACAGTTACCAAGGCTATAGACAAGGGAAAGGTGGCCCACACAGCCTACCTAGACCTTGCAAAGACCTTCAACACCATTCCCCACTCAGGTATTATAGACAAGCTCATCAGCCTGAACATAAACCCCTACGTCATGAGATGGGTTGCCAACTGGCTCACAGACAGAACCCACATGGTAAGAGTTGTGGGTGCTATGTCTGACTCTAAACTGGTTACAAGTGGCATTCCCCAGGGCTCAGTCCTAGGACCCCTCCAGTTCAGCATATACTTCTCAGAGGTACAGGCAAGCACAGGAGGACTATGGCTGATGAAGTTCGCAGATGACTGCAAACTAAGGGCTATAATTCACTCTCTGGCTGACAGAAACATCCTCTAAAAGGGTCTCACTGAGACAGATACCTGGTGTCAAAACCATGGCCTCAAGCTAAATGACAAAAAGTGCATAGTCATCCCCATTGGAAAAAACAAAGTACCCACAAACTACCACACATAGGTGGTAGCCCCCTAAATATGGAAAATGTAATAAGGGATCTGGGGACCCAAGTAGATAGTAACCTCTCCTTTGAGGTAGGGCATCTGTTTGAGTCCCTTGCATAGGGCATCTGTTTGAGTCCCTTGATCCTCTTGGTGAGGTACTTTTGGGTTCTTTCCTGTTGCTGCAGGTGTCAGGTAAGGTACATCCCAAATGGGGCATTGTATTCAATTATGGGCCTGATGAGTGATGAGTAGAGGGGCACAATGACCTCTCTTGATCTAGATGTGAACCCTTTCGTGATAAGGTGGGCTATATAGAAGGTCTTTCTAACCACTTTGGCAACGTGATTGTCAAAGGAGAGATTGCTATCTACTTGGGTCCCCAAATCCCTAATTACTTCTTCCGTACTTACAGGATTACCGCCTATGTGGTAATTTGTGGGCACTTTGTTTTTCCCAAAGGGGATGACTATGCACTTTTTGGCATTTAACTTTAGGCCATGGCTCTGGCACCAGTTATCCATCTCTGTATGACCCTTTTGGAGGATGCTTGTGTCAGTTGGCAAGGCGATTATGGCACCCAGTTTGCAGTCATCTGCGAACTTGGTCAGCCATAGTCCTCCCATATTAGCCTGTACCTCAGAGAATTATATACCGAACAAGAGAGGTCCCAGGACTGAGCCTTGTGGGATGCCACTTGTAACTGGTTTAGAGTCTGACATGGCACCTGCAATTCTGACCATGTGGGTTCTATCCCTGAGCCAGTTTGCAACCCATCTTGTGACATAGGGGTTGATATTTAATCTGGTGAGCTTATTTATGATGCCCGAGTGGGGTATTGTGTCGAAGGCTTTTGCGAGGTCCAGGTAGGCTGTGTGGACTACCTTCCCTTCATCTATGGCCTTGGTGACTGTTTCAAAGGAGTCAACCAGGTTCAAGAGGCAAGATCTTCCCTTAACAAAGCTGAATTGGGTAGGATCCAGTGTTTGGAGGTTCTCAATGTCTTTGTTTATGAGTTTCATGATGATACACTCCATAGCTTTGCAGAACAAGCTAGTCAGGCTTATAGGGCGATAGTTTCCGGGGTCCGTTGTGACACCGCCTTTGTGGAGTGGGACCACTGTTGCTGTACGCCATTCCTTGGGTACAGATCCTGTAGTAAGGCTGAGATTGAACAGTGACTTTATGTGAGGGTTCAGTTCTTCTTGGAGTTCGTGTAAGACGCAGTCGGGGACACCGTCCGGTCCCATTGATGCTGTGTTTTTTGCTTTGGAGAGGACAGCTCTCACCTGTGCATCTGTGATGTCAGGGAGGCTACAATCTGTTGGGATAGACATTTGCTCTTTTGGGGGGAAGGGGGGGGAGAAGTTTGCACTGAACCTGTCTGCCAGGATGACGGCAATGTCTGTGGGTTCAGTGTATTTTTTGTCATTTTGAACTAACTCAGAGCATATCTGGGAATTGCCACCCAGGTTCCTGACATAACTAAAGAAGGCCTTGTGATTATCTTTAGCATCTTGTGCAATTTTTCTTTCGAAGCTGGCCTTAGATGATTTAATGAGGATCGTAGTTTCTTGCTAGTACTGATCAGAGATGCCTTCCCTTTTTGGGATTTTGCTCTATCATGTAGCAGCTTCCTCCTTCTGTTGTATTGCTTATTTATGGCTGGGGTCAACCAGACAGGTCTCCTGCCTTTGTAGGAATGAGTCTTGGTTTTATTTGGGATAGCACGATCCATGCATTCCTGTAGGTGTCCATAGAAAGTGTTTGTAAAGGATTCTGTGGTGTGGGCCGTATTTTCCAGTGGCCCTGGGGCTTTGAAGGATTCCATCTCAGTTTTGAGAAGTGTGAAGTTTGCTTTTGAGAAGTTCTTCACTGTGGTTTCCTTGGCTGGGGGTGGGGATGGGATATGGATGTCCAGTGAGATTAATTTATGGTCAGATGTTACCAATGAGGGGTATACCTCTGGTATGGAACATAGAGTCCCCATGTTGGTGATGATCAGGTCCAATATGTTTTCCCCTCTTGTGGGAGTGGTAACCAGTTGTTCCATAGCATTTGAGTTTATAAATTCTAGGAACCATTGGGCAAGGGTGTTGGGGCTTGAGTAGTGCTCCCAGTCTATGTTTGGGTAGTTGGAGTCACCCAATATAATGGTGTTTCACACACCAAAATATTAGGCTAAATGCTACACATTCTTCCACAATCCAGCCTGTTGAGATGTGTGCCTACAGCAATTGGCTGCTGGAGTGGAAAGGGTCCAGTACCTTGGTGATATATTACAGTGGTGGAGTCTCTGTGCATTTTTGTTCTGGCCTGGTCTGATTTCCAGTCCATGGCTGGTTAATATAAGTCAGACAGGATCAGGGTGATAGGCAGACTCTGGATAGATTTGTAAGGGATAAGATATGGGGGAGGGTGTCCTGGGTCAGATATGTTTGCCTGTAGCTACCAGTGCTTTGCATAGGGTCCGCTCAAATGTTGACTGCACTTGGAGGGTCTTTTATGTGTCAGACTGTTTGACCATCCTGGAGGTGTGTGTGTGTGTGTGTGTGTGTGTGTGTGTGTGTGTGTGTGTGTGTGTGTGTGTGTGTGTGTGTGTGTGTGTGTGTGTGTGTGTGTGTGTGTGTGTGTGTGTCTCACATAAATGTATAGCCCACATCATTTTGCATGGCTGGCAACATTTTGGGGTCAGGATGTTGCATAGGATAAGTAATCAGGGAAGGGTGTGTTACTCCCCATGGCTGTGAGCCAGGGTTCTGTGGGTGCAGACATGTCACCATCTTCCAGGGTTAGGACTGCCTGAAATGAGTGCATTCCCATGTTTAGACTCCTAGCCCTGCCTGTCGACTGTACAGAGTATCACAGAATGTCCACATTCATGACTCGTATATCCTGTTGGTTATGCAAATGAGTGTGGTTTTCAAGGAAAAGTGTTTTGCAAGTCACTCAGGGTTGAAGTCAGATATTATTGACAGTTGACATTGCAGTTTCTGACTTCATACCCATCAGACATTCCATGCTACTACAATCATTCCATCAATCTTATTACATTATTAGAGCAGTATTTCAAATGTGTCCTTCTCTTTTTCATCCCATTATTCATGGCTTTGGCCAAATTTCTTGCTCTCTGACACTGGCAGGTTTTCTCCTAGCAGTTAGCAGCATGGTCTTTCCTTGCATTTGTAGACTGCGTTATGTTGGTGTTATGGACCCCATGACATTCCCTAACAGGGCACTGTGGGTGCGGCATGGGAATTTGCCACAGGCCTGTAGGCCAGGTGGGTCAGATGTAGGCCATCTGCAGCAATGCAGTGCATTCTGATGATCATATGTTCCCAGGCTGCCGACTGTGGACAACCCTGGGATGGCAACAGTAAGTTGACTGTGGGTGTTCTTGACAATTGCTTTCTGTTTGTGTTGTGCCATCACTCTATTTGACAGCTGGATGCTGCTTAAGGCTAGGGACATGTTACTGTATTTCTATGGGACTATGGGGGGGGGGCGAGGTAACACATCTGTACAAAATACACATTTACAGAGACTGTGCTGATATTTGCTTAAAAGTTTGGTCCCATTTAGCATAGTAGTGTGCCCTGTCTTTCAGACTACAGGCATAACACTATCAACTGCAGGTCAGATTGTTCTGGCACAGACATTTGTAGTTTCAGACTTCTTACCTTTCAAAGCCATACTGCCACTGCCAGACCTGCTGTGATATCACTGTGTCAAAGTCTGTGGGTGGGGATTTCATGGATGTTGCCATGTGGGGGCCTTTTCCAGGCATTTCTGTATGGTTTTCTACAGCTGATCTGCTGGGTGGTGCTGAGGGTGGGTATGGGGCCTCCACTTTGACATACATGCATGTGACCTATGATACCCCAGTTATTTGGCCCACCACATATACTGCAGTGGTATTTGTCAACTAGGGTAGTACTGCATGCTGTGGAAAGACCAGTACTGGGAACACACTTCCTGCTGTCCCACAGAACTGTCAGTTGTCTGCCGATATCCCAGTAAGCTACTCTTTTCCCTTGCATGCCTGAATCAATAACATAGATATGCTATAACAACATTCCACTCCATTCATTAATTTTTTTTAAGGAGTGTGACTTACTTTGTGCCTGAGGCTGTTGTGAGGATGTTGCTTGAGGGCTGACTATGTTAGATGTACACAATGCACTGCCTATATATGGTTGGGTATAGGTGGCATGATGTTTAGCATCCATTTTACTATGTGTGCGAGTCAGAGGGAGAGATCAGTCCCTCGGGTCCTACAGTGTCAGTGTATGTGCTATGCATTGCTTCTTTGCCAAGGACAGGGCATACTGGGCATGCCTCCATCTGCCTACAGGGGCAGGCTCAGGATGTTCTGCCACCAAGACCCTCTGTGCCTGTGGAGACCTTGGCAATGGTGGGGGGGGGGGGCTGTGTGACCCTTCCCTATTTTGTTCCTGCTGCAGCTGTTTCCACAGGATCATATTGTGTAGCATGGCACATACTATGAACATGTGTACATATGTGGCTGGAGTGTACTGCAAGGCTCCACCAGATATGTCAAGGAAGTGGAACCATGATTTGAACATCCCAAACACATGCTCTATAATGATCCTTGTTTGTGATTGTGTCTCAGTATGGCATTATTGTATAGGTGTGTATGCAATTCTGATGGGTGTTATTAGCCATGCCTCCAGTGCGTAGCCAGCATCCCACACCAAATGGCCATATGGGATGTCCCCACTGGCAAAGACCCGGTGCAGCTATGATAAATGCCAGATGTGGGAGTCAGCACACACATTCATGATAATACCCTGGGCATCGCACATGACCTGGCAGCGGATGGAGTAGAACCCCTTGCAGTTTAGGTAGAACCTAACCTGGTCACCGGGTGGTGCTTTGATTTGGATGTGTGTGCAGTCTATGGCACCCAGTACCTCTGGTTATTCTGCTAAACGGTGGAAGTGACACATATTACTGGCCCTCTCCTCATGGCTGCTGGGGAAGTAAATGTGCTCAGCAGCATGTGGTCGCATGGCATCCAGGAACTCATGGAGTATCCTGGATGCAGATGCCTGTGAGACCCCGATGATATCCCCAGTTGGCCTTTGAAAAGTACCTTTAGGTAGTATTCTTGAGGCTACACATACCTTGGTATCCACTGAGATGGGTTTCCCTCTGTTGGTTCTGGGTCTGAGGCAAGGCCAGCACAACTCAACAAGTTGCTGACGTATGTCGCTGTCCACCCTGTAGCACTCTACTATCTCCAGATCATGTAGCCGCTGGTAGGATACCCTGGGTCTGAACACTCTTCTCCTCCTCCTCAGTCTGAGCTGGTTGTCAGCATTATCCTCCTCACCACACTCAGTATCTAGCACATACTTATAGATTAAAGCAACAGCAGCCCCTAACATGTTTTGTTAGCTTTGTCACTTTAAAATTCCCCCGAATGAGCACACCAGTGGTGTAGAGTTTGTGGGAAAAAACAGACTGAAAGGAGTTTGCATAGTTTATAGTAGTGTGCTGGGTTGCTGCCTCTGTAATTGGCTGATTCTTATACATTCCACCTGCCAGCTATGTTAGTTCTCCTTGATTAGGTTCATAGGTTCATAGGTTTATACTAGGCTATCTGCCCTAAGGCATTTATAAGCCTAGCCCAAAGTTTTGTGGCTTATGCCACCCCTTATGTTAAAAAATACTGTGCCCATTAGTTTGTTGTGCCTCTGTCCAGCAGTGACACAGAGATGATTCCCGGGGTAAACCTACGATCTCCCATACACCGGTTAAGATTTCTCTTGAACAGAGCCAGCGAGATGCTCTGCCTCACATGGACCGGGATTTTATTCCACAGCATAGGGAGTTTCTGGGTGACAAATCTATCCCTCCAGCATGTCCTATTTATATCCATGCTAAGGTTTAAGTCGCTTGCTCTAGTGGATCTGGTAGATTTGGAATTTTTGAGGTGGAGCATGTCCATTAATTCCGGGTTGGGCATGGCCTTGTATGTCAGGCACAGGTCACCTCTGAGCAGGCGGTATGCGACTGAATAGAGCTGGAGTTTCTTCAGTCTGGCAGCATATGACAGATTTTGGAGTCCCTTTATCCTTTTGGTGAGGAACTTTTGGAGTCTCTCCAATTGCTGCAGGTGTCGGGTGAGATACATCCCGAATGGGGCATTGTACTCGATCATTGGTCTGATAAGTGAAGAGTACAGGGGAACAATGACCTCACTTGATCTGGATGTGAATTCCTTCATGATCAGGTGGGCAATGAAGAAGGTCTTTCTAACCACTTTAGCAATGTGAGTGTCAAAAGAAAGGCCACTGTCAACCTGGGTCCCCAGGTCCCTGATAACCTCTTCTGTGCTTAATGGATTGCCACCTATATGGTAGCTTGGAGTTACCTTGTTTTTCCCGAAGGGTATGACTATACATTTTTTGGCATTTAACTTCAGGCCATGGCTCTGGCACCAGCTATCAGTTTCTGTGAGACCCCTCTGAAGGATATCTGTGTCCGATGTACTTTCCACTATGGCGCCCAGTTTGCAGTCATCTGCAAACTTTGTCAGCCATAGTCCTCCTATGTTTGCCTGTACTTCTGAGAAGTAGATGCCGAACAACAGGGGCCAAGGACTGAGCCCTGTGGGACACCACTTGTGACCGGCTTGGAGTCTGACATGGCACCAGCAACTCTAACCCTGTGGGTTCTGTCCTTTAGCCAGTTTGCAACCCATCTTGTGACATATGGGTTTACATTTAAGCTGGTAAGTTTCTCTATAATACCCGAGTGGGGTATTGTGTCGAAAGCTTTTGCAAGGTCAAGGTAGGCTGTATGGACTGCCTTTCCCTCATCAATGGCCTTGGTGACTGTTTCGAAGAAGTCGACCAAGTTCAAAAGGCATGATCTGCCCTTGACAAAGCCAAACTGGGTCGGGTCCAATGTCAGCAAGTCCCCTATGTCTTTGTTTATGAGTTCCATTATGATCCTCTCCATAGCTTTGCAGGCCAGGCTTGTTAAGCTTATGGGGCAGTAATTACCAGGGTCCGTAGAGGCACCGCCTTTGTGGAGTGGGACCACAGTTGCCGTACGCCACTCCTTGGGCATGTATCCTGTGGTAAGGCTAACATTAAACAGCTGCCTTATATGCGGGTTTATTTCCTCGTTGAGTTCGTGTAGCACACAGCCGGGGACACCATCCGGTCCCATTGATGCTGTGTTTTTAGCTTTAGAGAGAGCAGCTTTCACCTGCGCATTTGAGATGTCTGGGAGGCTACACTCCGCTGGGATAGTTATCTCTCCTTTTGGGGGGGAGAGGGGGGTGAAGTTTGCACTGAACCTGTCTGCCAGTATGTTGGCAATGTCTGTGGGTTCAGTGATTTTTGTATCATTTTGGACTAATTCTGCGCATATCTGGGAGTTTCCACCCAGGTTTCTAACATAGCTGAAGAAGGCCTTATGATTGTCTTTTGAATCTATTGCAATTTTTCTCTCAAAGTTGGCCTTGGATGATTTTATGAGTGCTTGTATTTTTTTACTAATAATGATCAAGGGTGTCTTCTCTTTTATGGATTTTGCTCTATCATGTAACAGCTTTCTCGTCTTATTGTAAAGTTTGTTTATGGCTGGGGTCCACCAGACTGGACGTTTGTCCTTGGTAGAAAGAGTCTTGGTTTTATTAGGGATTGCCTGATCCATGCAGTCCTGGAGGTGTTCGTAGAAGGCATTTGTAAGGGCTTCCGCAGCTTGGGTTGTGGTTTCCACTGGCTCGGGGGCCTTGAAGGATACCACACCAGTCTTGAGTAGTGTGAAGTTTGCTTTAGAGAAGTTCTTCACTGTGGTCTTTTTTGTTTGGGGTGGGGGCGGGATGTGGATTTCCAGTGAGATAAGTTTGTGATCTGATCTCACCAATGAGGGATATACTTCCGGTGTGGAGCATTTTGTCCCCATGTTTGTGATGATGAGATCTAGTATATTTTCTCCTCTTGTGGGAACGGTGACTAGTTGTTCCATGGCATTTGAATTTATGAACTCCAGGAACCTTTGGGCTAGAAAGTTGGGGCTTGAGTAATGTTCCCAGTCTATATTCGGGTAGTTGAAGTCACCCAATATAATGGTGTTTGGAGATACATTTATACCCTCCAGTGTCTTCAGGAAGGCTATGTGGGGTTCCTGAGTTTGAGAGGGTGGCCTGTAGCATGCTACAAATTGTAGAGCAGTTTTGCCTATGGTTAATTGCACCTGTATGGTTTCCGATGCTTCGTGCGTTGCCACCAACCTGGAGGTGTGGGTAGCCTTGATGAATATGGATACACCCCCTCCTTTTGTGGTGTGGTCCGGGTTTTGGGGCCGGAACGCATGATATGAGGTAAAACCTGATAGTGCCGGGGTGCTCTCAGGAGCCTTGAACCAGGTTTCAGTCACAGCACAGACATTGATGTTCTCCATACTGAGAAGGGCCTCGAGTGAGTGCATTTTGAGATTTAGACTTCTGGCATTGAGCAGCATTACCCTTAGTTTCTTCCCATTTTTGTTTTCTAGGGTGGTAGGTTTAGAATTTGAGCCTTGCCTAAAAAAGGCACTATGGGGGTGGCAAGAGCCTTAGCCAATATCCGGAATCCCAGGGGTGACACGTGCAAGCTGTCCCTTGCGAAGCAGCGTGGCTTGTCAAGCATGTCATCCCAGGCAGACAGACACTGGATCCCCTTTGAATGACACCAGAGATTAAGCCAATTGTTAAAGCTGATCATCTTGTCTCTATGTTGTGGCATCATTCTTGGTGAAGGAAGGATACTGCTCAGGGTCAGGGTCATACCTGCCTGGGCTACATAATCATAGAGCTCCTCTATGTCTCTTTTCATGTAGTCCAGGGAGGTACATCTCAGGTCATTCACACCAGCATGGACAATGACTGTGTCATATTTGTACTTGCTGTGGAGTGACCCGAGTGCTTGTGTTATGTGGCGGATTCTAGCGCCCGATAGGCAGCTTACTGTGACCCTCTCCTTGTTCAGCCTGGTGAGTGGGACGTCAGTGTGTCTGACTATGGAGTCACCTATGACAAGTATGTTTGGTGTTGTATTTGGCCTTAAGGGCTGTGACTGCTTTGCACACTGATTTTGTGGTTTATGTGTTGCCTGTGGTGTGTCATGAGGTGGCAGTTGCTTGGATATCTGCTTTGGAGGCCTCTGCTGTTTAGGTAAATTTTTGCTCAGAGCCTCCGAGTATGACTTTGTGTGTTTATGTGTTTGATTCATTGTTGTGATAGCTTTATGTGAGACTGGTTTTGTGGTGTGTGTAGTTGCCTTCTCCTCCTGTCTGGTCTTGCCAGTCCTGAGTTGAGAGAGCTCAGCCTCCAGTTTGGCTAAATAGCTGCATCTCTCGCAAGTATTTGTGTTATGTGGGAGGAGGAGAGGGTTGTCAGTGTACATGAGGCAATTGTAACATTGCCTCATTATTCCCAAATTCACCAACTGGACAGGAGAGGACGCCAGCATCTGGCCCTTCGACATGCTAGAGAAATTTAGAAGTTAGGGGTGTAACTGAATAAGAGAGGACTTAGTAAGGAAGTGGGTACTCCTGGGGGAGGGGGTTTGCTAGTGAGGGACTTTGTAAAATACAGAAGTGCTAAACCTGAAAAGAAGATGATTTTAAGACAAGTAAAAGCTTTTAGGAACAAGTGCTGCGCTTTTTAGTTAAGGGATATACTGTTTAGATTACTAGTAGAGCAGTTCTAAGGGAAAAAATGAAGAACAGACTTTATGGAGCCATTGCCTTCCTTCTGCTGTTTCCCCTTTCCATTTCCTCCCAGTTTAAGCCCTGATGCACGCCACACATTCCTGGTGCTCAAATGTAAACAGTTCTGCTATTCCCTGTGTTTTTTTTTTTTTAGACCCGGTGCACACCACGCACACCTGTTTAGCTAAAGTAAACACTTTTAAGCAGAACTGGCCCTCCCTGAATCCGAACCCACTCTGCATTTCATAGAATAAGACAACACAGCCTTCGACACACCCCCTTCCTTAGCTGTGCTTAGCTAAGGGCAGACAAGGGCCACTGAGCTCCATTGTGCTTACAGCAAATATGACACATCCCCTTCTCATGTTAGCTGCTCCACCTGTGTACACGTGGTGTTAGAGCACATACACGGTTAGGTGCAGTCTAACACTTAGAAGAAATCTGTGATTCAGTATACATTCCCTCATTTGCATACACCACTGCCTTACTCCATAGTTAACACACTTAAGCTAGGCCTTTCCGCTTAGGAAACCACTATTCCCTGGTATTGTTTTCATTCTGCTTGCCATTGTCTATAATGGCAAAATGCAGATTTATGTAAAAATTGATTTTTCCCCTTTTTTTTATTTACAGCACGATCCCATTTGCCCGCTGCTGCCCTATGTTTAAATGGCTGAGATTGGCCCAAAAAATGTTTTATTTTAAAAGATTGAAACTATTTATCATGCCAATGGCCATATATTTAGCCATTGGCATGGCCTACTAGATATAATGCATGCTTTATTATGAGCTGTCATGCCTCCATTTTCTAATTTGCAGAAATGTATTCGGCTAGTAACTGAACTCATTTCTTCTTCTTACACTATTCCTGCATGGGCACCTGCCTGCTTGCTGAATCACTAATTCACCTCATTTGCATGTTTTTCACCAGCAAATGAGGTAATTAACATAAGGCAGTGGTGTCCATGCAGGAACAGTGTAGGAGTGCTCCTGCACGTCCCGAGACCCCTTTGCTGAATCACACAGCGGCCATATTCCGTGCAGTACCTGCTGCACTATTCTTATACTACGGGTAGGGTTTAATGAATACCAGGGTTTGAATAGCATGGACTTCAGGTTTGCTGGACTGTAAAAGCTGGGCCCCAGGTAAACATTGCTAGAAGCCTAAGCTCAGATATTCCTCAGGAGTATATGTCAAGGAAGTGCATGTTTAATTTGTTTGTTGAGGACTTTTTTTCACACTTAACTCCATTCCATAATCACTGAGGATATGAGAACAAGATGAAAGAGCATGGGGGTAAGAGGATAGGTTGTAAAGATGCTGAGCCCAAACAACATGACCAAAATGTGTTTAATCTGGGGAGGATGCCTATTTCAAAATTAATTTTACTGTTTTTGATTGAGATGATTGTTTCTATTGTTCTCCAAACTTCACTTTATGCTGAAATTAAAAGCAAATGCTGGTCTGGAACTATTCGACCTGAAAGATACTCTTACTGTGCTATGTTCTGATATGGGGCAAAAAAAATACAGGAGCAGCAGACTTCAGTAGTTACATATAATATTGTGTTAGTTTGATGGCATGTCCAAGGATTATGGAAGTACATGTAGATGGATTATCTATTCTAACAACAGGTGAAAATCATGAGGTGAGGACAAACAAACCATCAATTAAGTGAGGAAATGTTAAATGCTTTGAAGATGGCAGGAGAGAGCACTCCACAAATGTTAAATGCTTTGAACATGGCAGGAGTGAATACTCCACTGTACCATTGGCTGAACCATTTTTGTGGTACAAAAATGCTAACAAAGGTGAAATGGAGCCCTGTGTGCACTCATCTCATATGGGGTTAGAGGATATTACCTTTATGCAGCTAATCTGGGACATTACTTTATCATGACTTCTTTTATTGCTGACTTCAATATTAATATTTATAACAGCCTTAGGTATTTGTGCCTTCCATCTTTTATTGTTTATGAAGTGCTGACACACTGTCAAATACAGAGGTTAAATACATATGCAGTTTAGGCTCCTTGTTTACCAGTTTGCTGTTTTGTTTATGCTAATGTAGAAATGACAGCTGCAGTTCTGAAGCAGGGATTTTTTGAAACACTTCTGCTGTTATCTATGATGTATAAACCATAGCCAGTTTTACCGATAGACAAGTTAGGCAGCTGCCTAGGGCACTGCTCAGCTAGGGGTGCTTTTATCTTTTTTATTTATTTATTTATTTATTTATTTATTTATTTATTTATCTTTTAAGTAAAGAAATGCAGCACCAGTGTTTTCATATTTCCTAAATGAAAAAAAAATATTTATGCACATGCACAAATATATATATATATATATATATATATATATATATATATATATGTATATATATATATATATATATATATAGAGAGAGAGAGAGATTAAAATGCAGGCAAGCTGCCTCAATACTTCTCAACTGCTCTATCAATATTCCTTTTTGCTTTGGCCTGTTTTTTTTTTTTTGGTAGTGTGGAGGCTTCTGAGGAAGCCCACAGATCAGATGACAACATGAGAAGGCATGCATTAGAAGCATGTCAAAGAAAAGTGCATTACTAACATTGCAGTTCATTTCCAGTTAGCCACTACTTATTAAAATTAGTTCAGCTTTTTGCCCAAGACATAGCTAGCCACTGCAGCTCTTCACCTGGGGCAAGTAAACAAACGCAATGGGACAGTGCTGCACCCTTTGAATTGTGTGAACATGGTCAACAGTTGTTCCTGATTTTAAGTCATATGGTAAGTCACTGAAGATTGCAGTTACTCAATAATTGCATACCACATACTGTTCTGAAGATGTTTTTGATGTCAAACCTGTTGTTCCAATAACACTGTCTGAAGATTACAGTTAATGAGTGATGCCAAGTAGAGTTTCATCTTTTTGTTCAGAAAATGCATATCAATGTAAAATATGTTGTCATAGGTTCATAGGTTCATAGGTTCATACTAGGCTATCTGCCCGAGGGCATTTATAAGCCTAGCCCATAGTTTTGTGGCTTACACCACCCCTTTAGTTTGGAGAAACTATGCCCATTATTTTGCTGTGCCTCTGTCGAGCAGTGACACTGAGGTAACCCCTGGGGTGTATCTGCGATCTCCCATCCATTGGTCAAGATTCCTCTTGAACAAGGCCAGCGAGGTGCTCTGCCTCACATAAACCGGGATTTTGTTCCACAGCATAGGGAGTCTTTGGGTGATGAATCTATTAACTTTATAAGTGAATTAGATCAATATCTAAATGTTGCCCCTTTATCCCCCCATTATTGTTGTTGTTACTGTCAATAATCTGTAAGGAAATTTGATGAGTGGTGTCAGTCAGAGACTGACTTTGGGCCTTTATTCCACTCCCTTCTCCAAATATTTTTGTTCTTTGCCTGTGTTTCATTGATTGGGTGATTGATTGATTGATTGATTGATTGATTGATTGATTGATTATGTTTGTGATGTACACAGACAGGTTAACTATAACTGCCCGAACTGTCTGCAGAGCAACATGACTTACCAGTTTTGCTTGCTCATTATTCTGGCATTCCAACAGTAATGTTATTTGTATGAAGTGATTTGAAATAATTTAATGTGTGTCTACTATTTGTGGAACTAAGGTGAGATTACATGGGCATCATTTTTATCACAATCTGAGCAATCTGAACTCCATGTAGAAATGGCTATAACTGGTGGTTGTGAGCTCTCTGTATATGTAAATAAATGACCATGTTGTCATTTGTGCAAAGTAAGATGGAATGTTTTTTTTATTATTATTATTATTATTATTATTATTATTATTATTATTAATATGTAAAATCACAGTCAGACATCAGGTGCACGCTGTCAATAAAGTGACTATAACGGCTGGCTACAGAAGCCATCTGTGGCTGTAAGTGACATACAATAGATACACTATAGACATTGATCTGGCATATCAGGGGTAGTGTTAAACAAGGTGTTATATTGGCTAAAATTAGTGTAAAACTTATATTGTTATGAGTTTTGCTTCTGTCTGTGTGTGTGTGTGTGGGGGGGGGGGGTTGCAGTGTATTTAAGAATAAAGAAGTTGGCCATATTTTCTTTTACTTTCTGTTCCATCGGCACTGCACAGGATAAGTGACTATTTTTGCGGTCTGGAAAGTGCAGTATGTGTGTGAAAGTGGTACAATGAGCAGTGTTGGCATTGTACAGTACATTGTTATGGTTGAATTACTGTCTATGGCTTCTTTTATGTGATATTTGCATACCCTTGTCTCTGTGTGGGATTATCTATGTACACTGGTCTCCTACAACACTCCAAGAGCATGCCATAAGTGAAATGATGTTCCTACAATTTGCCTGTAGATAGGTGTCTACGTTTGTAAAAAAAAATTACAGACTTTTATCTGTAGGTACAATAAATTTTGTGCACTCTTTTTCTCAGCTGTCTGTATCTCTCTATTGCTCATCAATTTCTCTTTAGTTAATCGACTCATTAGCTCCATCACTGGGGCAAGGGTTGACTAGCAGGGGACATCATGCAGACAGTCAACAGGGATTGACTGAGGTGTTCTGTTTTTAGATTCCCCCAGCCCTAACACACATACCTGGTTAGGTATAGCACAATGAGTCCAGTGGAACAAGAGCAGAGGCTATCCCCTGACTTCTGCAAGGGGCACACACTCCAAGCATTCCACTGTCCCACCCCACTGAAGTATAAGTGGTGAGTTCTTTGGTCTTAACCAGGAAGTTATCACTGTACAATGTGCCTCAGAGTGCACACATATACCTTCACCCTCCCACTTGAGAGATGATTGAGATATGTACATTTGTTCTCCCCCCCTCCCTGACTAGTTCCTCCAGGGCCATGACTGCTACCTGAACTCAGGCTTCCTAGGTCACACTTAGGAATCTGTTCCCTGCACCATACAGCCACCCTGCACACACAATGTTGATAGGCACAAATGTAACTCTTCTGTATAGTACTGTGGAAAGAAAACAAAGGTGAAATGGAGCCATGTGTGCACTCATCTCATATGGGGTTAAAGGATATTACCTTTATACAGCTAATGTGGGACATTACCTTAACATGACTTCTTTTATTGCTGACTTCAATATTAATATTTATAACAGCCTTAGGTATTTGTGCCTTTCATCTTTTATTGTTTATGAAGTGCTAACATACTGGGCAGGATTCACGATGGCTTGCACGGAGTCTAAGAGTAGTGTAAGACTCCATGCAGCCATCGCGATCCAGGAACAGCCAGATTGTGCGTGTAAGAGAGCACCTAAAACGGCTCTTACATGGGCAGGGCGTGGATATACTAATTACCTCACTTGCAGCCAAAAGGCATACAAATGAGGTAAATTTGCGATCCAGGAAGCAGAAACCTGCCCGTGTAAGAGCTGTGTTATCTGCAAAAATGTACTCAGTTGATAACTGAGTACCGTTCTGCAAAAAACACAATGGAGCCATGTCGGCTCCAAATAAAGGTTGCAAATGTCACAGGCAGCATGCCAATGGCCAAATATGTGGCCACTGGCAACGTACCCTGATGCAAACATGAAATAAAATTATTTTTTTTTCCAGCGATCGTCGATGTTAAAATGTAGCGCAGAGTCGCGCAAACCAGCTGCGCTATAAAAAACAAAAAATAAAAATATTAAACCTACAAATGTGGGTTTATGCAAAGCATGAGTATACAATGGAAGGGAATAGCAGGGTAAAACAACATGGCCACCGAGTAGGGGTTGCTAAGGGGGGAAGCGGAGTGTAAGACATGTAACTAAGTATTAGTAGGCAATCCTATGTAAATGAGTGGTAGGATCGTGAATCGCACTGTTACATAGAAAATGAGCACAATCCTTGCAGTGTAGGAGTAGGATAAGGGGAAGTAACCGAGTAGGAGATAGGTGACATCACAGGGGGGGATGTATGAAAAGAATTCAGCTCATTGGAGCACAGTGGCATGTAAAAGCTGTCAGTCACACATCATGGAAAGAGGAGTGTCAACAAGTAGGCATGGGAAAGCCAAGAAATGGAAGGTGTACATGATGGATAACACCAACGTTTCTTGCTGGGCGTGCATGCGCGCGTGTGCGCGCTGGTAGGCACAAGTAAGATAGAGTGTGCGCGTGTAAGCGTGAGTGCATGCGTTTAAGGCAGAATACACATGTAGGAGCCTGTTTAAACACCTGTAAGCTTGTTTGCACTGGTGTGCTTGCGTTTTAACCCGAAAAGCAGATTCTAGTTCATCTAAGCATATGTGCATGTTAGCCACTGTGAGCGTGTTTTTGCTGGTATGCGCATTGCTCCCCCCTGAGGAAACAGAAGGGAAAAAGGAAGCATGGGAAATAGTAGGAAGCTAGCAGAAATTACTGGCAGAGCTAGCAGGTGAAAACAATCAGAAGCAGGCAATTACACAGGCAGAACAGTAGCCCAGCCCAGCACTTAAAACACTGCAAACAACAGTGCAGAATGTTTCTCTCAAGAGATACTACAACAGAGGAGTAAGCTACTAGAAGTGAAAACTGAAAAAGCTTCACTCAGACCAAAAATGCTAGGAGCTGCCATAGCTGTTATAAGGAGACATATGCAACATGCTGGTGACTATGCAAATGCTGCCAGACAACCCACAGTGAGGAGACGGAGAAGAGTGTACAGGTCCAGGGTCACCTACCAGGGGTTACATGAGCTGGAGATAGTGGAACGCTATAGAGTGGACAGAGACCTCCTGCAGCAAATTGTTGAGCTTTGCAGGCCACGCCTCACACACAGAACCAACAGAGGGGAACCCATCCCAGTGGAAACCAAGGTATGTGTTGGCCTAAGAATACTAGCAATGGGTACCTTCCAGAGACCAACTGGTGATATGATGGGGATATCACAGGCATCAGCATCCAGGGTACTGCACCAGTTCCTGGACGCCATGTCAGCACTTGTCGGTGAGCATATATATTTCCCCAATTCCCGTGAGGTATTGGCCAGCAATATGCGTCTCTTCCAGCAAATAGCGGAATACCCTGAGGTAGTGGGTGCAATAGACTGCACACATATACGCATCAAAGCACCAGCCAGTGAGCGGGGTAGGGCCTACATTAACCGCAAGGGATTCCCCTCCATCAACTGCCAGGTTGTGTGTGATGCCCAGGGCATAATAATGAATATGTGTGCTGGCTGCCCTGGAAGCTACCACGATTCACATATCTGGCATCTGACGCAGCTGTACCAGACATTTGCCAATGGGGACATCCCACATGGTCACTTAGTGGGGGATACTGGCTATGCACTGGAGCCGTGGCTGATGGCACCCATCAGAAATGCACACACACCTGAACAAGAATGCCATAATGAGGCACACGCACAAACATGAAATGTAATTGAGCAAATGTTTGGGCTGCTCAAGTCACGGTTCCGGTGCCTGGAGACATCTGGTGGAGCCATGCAGTACTCACCAACTACATGTACCCAAATTGTCATGGTATGTGCTATGCTACATAATATGATTCTGTGAAAACAGCGGCAGCAGGACCAGCATAGGGCTGGGCCAAACAGCCCCCCACCATTGCCAAGCCAATCACAGGCAGAGCGTGACTCGGAGGAGGAACAACCTGAGCCTGTCCCAGTAGGCAGAAGGAGGCGTGCCCAGTATGCCTTGGCCTTGGGAAAGCAGCAATGCATAGCACATACACTGGCTCAGTAGGAACCCAGGAAATTATACCTCTCTCTGACTCACACATATAGTGAAACGGATGCCTAAGTTGACACAACCTGCTATCAAACATGTACAGGGAGTGTAGTATGTGCATCCAACATAGACAGCCCTGCAGCACCACCTGAGGCATGATTGCCATGTGTTAAGCAATATAACACCATGTAGTATATGCAAACATGATGACCCTGACTAACATCCTACCCTCACCAAGCATGATGCCAGAATATGAAGACGAGATGATCAATTACAATAATTGGCTTAAGTATTGCCAGTAGTCAAAGGGGATCCAATGTGTGCCAGCCTGGGATGACATGCTGAGCAAGGCATGATGCTCCACCTCCATAGGTATCACAAGGGATAAGAACCTAGATGTAATGCTGCCCAATGCCAGATGTCCAAACTGAAAGATGCATGCAGTCTAAACTCCCCTCAGCATGGAGAATGTTGATATCTGTCCTGTAACAGAAAACTGGGTTAAGGCTCACAAGAGCACCCTAACACTACCAGGTTACACCTCATACTGTGCTTAACAGCCCCAAAAACATGGAGCAAACTACAAAAGGAGGGTGAGTAGCAATAATTGTCAAGGATAACCACACCCCCATGTTGGTACCACAACAAGAAGTAGCATGGGTTATCCATGCTCAAGTAACAGTGGCTAAGACTGCCTGCCAGTTTGTAGCCTGCTACAGACTACCCTCCAAATGCCAGGAACTGCACTTGGCCTATGTTGGAACACATGGAAATATCAAGCTCTCCGAACAACATTATATTGGGTGACTGAAAATACTCAAACATAGACTGGCAGCATTATCCCAGCACCAACACCCTAGGCCAAAGGTTCCTAGAATCCATAAACCAACATGCTCAGGAACAATGTACCACTCCCACAAGAGGGGTAAGCATAACAGATGTGATAATCAGCAACATGGGTACTCTATGGCCAGATGAGAAGTGTATTCCTCACTGGTAAGATCAGACCATAGAGTAATCACACTGGATATTCACAGCCGGACCACAGTCCCTGTCCAGGAAACCACAGTGAAAAACATGTGTAAAGGAAATGTTGCACTCCACCAAACTTATGTGGAATCCATTAAAAGCACTGTGCCTGTGGAAAATATGGGCCACACCTCAGAACCCTTTAGAAATGCATTCTATGAACACAGTCAGGAATGCATGGATTATGCAATCCCAAATAAAACCAAGGCCCAATACCATACACACAGGCATCTGGCATGGTGGACCACAGCCATTACCAAACCATGCAAGATAATGAGGAAGTCACCACATGATAGAGCAAACCCAAAAAGTGAAGTAATCTCTGATCAGTATTATGGCAATAAAATATGGCCAGTCATAAAATCTACTAAGGCCAGCTACAACAAGTTGAATCTGTGAATCTTGGGCAATGTTACACCTGCCCCATGTACACAGACAACCTCCTCCACCCGCAAGAAATACAAATATATGTGAGAGATGCAAGCACGTCTCCAAACTGGAGGCTGAGCTCACTCAACTCAGTACTGTCTAAACTCCTCAGGAGGAGAAGGTAACCACACACACCACAAACCCACTCACATAGACTTATCACAACTGCAAACCAAATACATAAACACACAAAAACATTCCTGGAGGCTATAATTACAAACCACCAAATCAACAGAGGCCTTCAAAGCAGACACCCAAGAAACCACTACCCCCAAACATAGCACATGCAACACATAGTACACAAAGTCGGTGTGCCAAACAGTCACAGCCCGTAAGGACAAACAACATGCCTGATACACTTGTAATAGGTGACACCATAGTCAGACACACTGATGTCCCGCTCACCAGACTGAACAAGGAAAAGGGTACAGTAAGCTGCCTGTAGGCTGCTACAATCTGCCACATAACACAATCATGCAGGTCACTCCAAAACAAGTACAAATATGACTCAGTCATTGTCCATGCTGGTGTGAATGACCTGAGACATACCTCCCTGGACTACATGTAAAGAGACATAGAGGAGCTCTCTGATTATGTAGGCCAGGCCAGTATGACTCTGACCCTGATCAGCATCCTACCCCCACCAAGAATTATGCCAAAGTACAAACACAGAATGATCAGCTTTAACAATTGGCTCAATTACTGGTGTCAGTCCAAGGGGATACAATGTGTCTCTGCTTGGGATGTCATGCTTGACAAGCCACACTGTTTTGCCAGGGATGGCTTGCACCTGTCACCCCTGTGTGTCTGGATATTGGCTAAGGCTCTTGCCACCTCCATAGTGCCTTTTGTAGGCAAGGCTGAAAAGACAAACCCACATCCCCAGAAAACATAAGTGGAAAAAACATGAGGTTAATGCTGCTCAATGCCAGATGTCTAAACCACAAGATGCACCCTCTCGAGGCCCTCCCCAGTATGGAGAACATTGATGTCTGTGCAGTGATGGAAACCTTGCATCATGGCTCCTGAGAGCACCACAGCACTACCAGGTTATATCTCAAATCATGCTTTTCGGCCCCAAAACCTGGACCAAACCACAAAAGGAGGGGGAGTATCCATATTCAGCAAAGATACCCACACGTCCAGGTTACTGACAATGCACAAAGCATCAGAGACCATCCATGTGCAACTAACTGTAAGCAAAACTGCTGTACAGTTTGTAGCATGCTACAGACCACCCTCCCAGACCCAGGAATATGACTCAGCCTCCCTGAAGACACTGGAGAGTATGAATGTCACCCCAAATACCAAACAAGGTACTCACAAATCACCACATAGTTGGTAATCCATTACTTATGGAAGAAGTAATCAGGGACCTAGGGACACAAGTGGACAGTAACCCCACATGCAACACTCACTTTGCCAACATGGCTAGGAAGACCACCTATATTGGCCACCTTATCATGACAGGAGTCACATCTACATCAAGAGAGGTCATTGTGCCCCTATACTCTTCCCTTATCAGGCCCATAAGTGAGTACAATTCCCCATTTGGGAAGTACCGTATCCGACACCTGCAGCAGTTAGAAAGACCTCAAAAGTACCTGACCAAAAGGATAAAGGGTGTCAAACATTCGTCATATGCTGCCTGGCTGACAACACCCCAGCTGTATGCAGTCACATACTGCATACTCAGAGGTGATGTATGCCCAATGTACAAGGTCATGTCCAATACAGAATTGATGGACATGCTCCACCTCAGAAAATCCAAAGCCATTAGAGCCGTGAGAGTGACAGATGTCAACCTCAACACATAAATAAATCAGATGTGCTGGAGGGACAGATTCCTAACCCAGAGGCTTCCTACACTCTGGAACAGAACCCACTCCATGTTAGGCAGAGCCCCTCACTGACTCTCTTCAACAGGAATCTTGCCAAGTGGATGGGAGAGCGTAGATTTACACTGGGGGTCTGCAGTGTGTCACATCTAGACAGAGGCACAGTAAAGTAAACCCTAAATGGCCATAATATTCACATAGCAAGGGGTGGCGAAAGCCACACACACTCTGGCTAGGCTGATAAATGCCCTAGGGCAGATAGCCCAGTATGCACCTATGAACCTATGGAAATACAAATTGTACAAGACACTTAGGATAATCACAAGGCTGTCTTAACTGATGGTAGCAACCTTATTGGGAATTCACAGATATGCTCTGAATTACCACATATTACAAACAATACACCAAACCCACACACATTGCCAACATCCAACCTGACAGGTTCAGTGCAACCCCCCCCCCCCAAAATGACAAATATCTATCCCAGCAGTGTGCTGGCCCCCTGACACTGCAGATGCTTAGGTAACAGGCAGCATCTTCAAAGTAAGACACACAGCATCAATGGTACGACATGGTGTCCTGAGCTGTGTCCAACATGAACTCCAAGAAGAATGGAATGCCAAATAACACTACTGCTCAATTTCAGCCTTACCACAGGATATGTACCCAAAGAGCAGTGTACAGCAACAGTGGTCCCTCTCCACAAAGGTGGTGCCTCAATGGATACTGCAAAGTATCACCCCAGAATCCTGACAAGCTTGGCCTGCAAAGCTATGGAAAGGATCATCATGGACCTCAGAAATAAAGATATTAGGGACCTACAGACACTGGACCCTACCCAGTTGTGGCTTTCTTAAGGGCAGATCCTGCCCCTTAAACATGTCTGACTCATTTGAAACAGTCATCAGGGCCATTGATGAGGGGAATGTGGTCCACACAGCCTATCTGGACCTCGCAAAAGCCTTCCATACAATATCCCACGTGTTCATTATAGATAAGCTCACCAGCTTATATATAAACCCCTATGTCAGTAGATGGGTTGCAAACCAGCCCAAGGACAGAACTGACATGGTCAGACATGCTGCAGCCATGTCAGACTACAAACCAGCTACAACTGACATCCCACAAGGCTCAGTCCTGGGACCTCCCTTGCATGGTATATATTTCCCATAGGTACAGGCCAACATGGAAGGACTGTGTCTGAACAAGTTTGCAGAGGACTACAAACTGTGCACCTTATCTGACCCTCCAGCTGACACAAGCATCCTACAAAAGGGCCGCATAGAAACAGGCAACTGGTGCCAGAGCCATGTCATCAAGCTAATTGCAGAAAAGTGTATAGTCATCCCCTGTGGATAAACAGTAAGTGCCCACCAATTACCACATAGGTGTTAACCCATTAAGTACTTTAGAAGTAATAAGAGACCTGGGGACACAATTTGATAGATATCTTGCATTTGACAATCATGTGGCTGTAGTGGTTACAGAAACATACCATATACCCACCTAATCATGACGGTAGTCAGATCTAGATCAGGGGAGGTCATCGTGCCTCTTCAGTCATCCTTCATCAGCCTCACAATTGAGTACAATGGCCCCTGTGGGATGTACCTCAGCAGACACCTCCAGCAACTGGAAATACCGCAAAAGTACCCCAGGAGGATCAAAGAGCTCAAACAGATGCCATGTGTTGCCTGATTAAACAAACCGCAGCTCCACACAGTGCCATACTGCCTGCCCAGAGGCAATCTCGGCCTGATGTATAAAGCCATGTCCAAGCTGGGATCAATGAACATGCTGCACCTTGTACAATCTGAATGCCAGTGAGCTATGCACATGAGAGACCCGATCCCCAGCACTGACATACATAGGACATGCTGTAGTGATTGATCCATAACCCAGAAGCTCACTCCACTCTTGAGTAAACTCCCAGTACAGGTTAGCCAGAGAGTCCCTCATTGACACTCCTCAACAAGAATCATGATGAGTGGATGGGAGATGGTAGGTTTACCCTGGGTATCACTGTTATGTCACGGGTAGACAGAGGCACATTATACTAACCTTGAAATATGTGATGTCAAATCCCAGTTACAATGTGTGTTGAAGGACAAACACACTCTCTGACTAGCAGTAGAAAAGGCCTAGGGCACATCGCTAGTGTTTGTCAATGACCACCCAAGTTGTGGAATACACTACCAATGTTGGACAAGCCTGGTGTAAGTAGTCCATATCCAAACAAAATGCAGCATGGTCATATGTGCACAACTGGCCCTTAACCAGTCTGGTGTGCTCACTATGAATATTGAAAGCAGTGATAGGACCGAAACCCAGGATACTGTCCACCACAGTGAAAGTACTGAACCAGTACACTATACAGTATTACAGTGTATGGTCATTATGAAAGGATGTTGACAACTGTATGCAAACTATCCCATGGAAATCCTGCAGGCACAATATAATCCCTGTCAGGTTCAGACACAAAGCAGTTGGGCAGTATGTACACAACATGACTCCCAACACACAACTATAAATGTGAAATACTGTGGAAGTTCACACACACCCACAAATGTGGTGGACTGAAGATCTCAACAGATGGAAAGCACACACTGGGCATGCTCACACACTTTGATAAATGAGACATATGTCAGGCAACAAGCCATGGAATATGCCTGAACTGGGCATGCTCACACACTTAGGCCATGTCTCAGTTTAGCAGTTGGCCACACATATGTGGTATATGTATGTGTTAAACCAGGAACCAACCACAAGACAGCAATCTGCCCAGTGCACACAGTTAAATGACTACAGAGACATAAGTTAAATACTGGATCCCACACATATTCAAACATCTTCCACAGATACACAAGTTGTACATAAAAATAGGGAAAGCTATGGCAATAAAGACCTGCAAACAGTTTATCAGCAACAAATATTGTGCAGCTGAAAATTAAACATATGGGTGTAGAGGTCAATACTAGGCTATTTGCCCTAGGGAATAAAAGCTTAGACAGACTGTGCTTGGCATCTGCCTCCCCAGTACAGTAGGCTACTGTGCCTCTGTAAAGTAGGTCACAGAAGGCACCATGTAAGGCTAGTGTGCTGTGCCTCCGTCAAGCAGGGCACAGTGGAGATCCCAGGGGTTGAATTTGCAATGTCACATCCATGTTTGAATCCTGCAAATGCTCAGTGTGTGTGTGTTTGGGTGAGGGGGGTTAGTGTGTGTGTGCAATTCTGAGTGAAAGAAATGTCCCTTCTGCCAACTAGAAGAACACACTGCATGATGCACACTCCTCTTTCTAAACACTGATGATCTCAGCACCCTATAAGTACAGCAGGAGAAGAAAAATCCCCTAGTAGTTTGGATAGCGTGCTCTGCTAATGTGTCTCCCACAAGTGTCATAGCATAGTTAGGTAGGGGTTTGAATCCTGAAAATGCTCAGTGTGTGTGTTTGGGTGAGGGGGTTAGTGTGGGTGAAAGAAAAGTCCCTTTTGCCAACTACAAGAACACACTGCATGATGCACATTCCTCTTTCTAAACACTGATGATGTCAGCACCCTATAAGTAAAGCAGGAGAAAAAAAACCTCACAGTAATGCAAATAGTGCGCTCCGCTAATGCATCTCTCTCAAGTGTCATAACATAGTTAGGTAGGGGTTTGAATCCTGCAAATGATCTGTGTGTGTGTTTGGTTGAGGGGGGTTAGAGTGTGTGCAATTCTGTGCGAAAGAAATGTCCCTTTTGCCAACTACAAGAACACACTGCATGATGCACATTCCTCTTTCTAAACTCTGATGATGTCAGCACCCTATAAGTACAGCAGGAGAAGGGAAACCTCCCAGTAGTACAAACAATGCACTCCGCTAATGCGTCTCTCTCAAGTGTAATAACATAATTAGGTAGGGGTTTGAATTCTGCAAATGCTCAGTGTGTGTGTTTGGATGAGGGGGGTTAGTGTGTGTGCAATTCTGTGTGAAAAAAATGTCCCTTTTGCCAACTACAAGAACACACTGCATGATCCTCTTTCTAAACACTGATGATGTCAGCACCCTATAAGTACAGCAGGAAAAGCAAAACTTCCTACTAAAGTAAATAGCGTGCTCTGCTAATGCGTCTCTCTCAAGTGTCGTAACATAGTTAGGGGATTGAATCTTACAAATGCCATGTGTGTTTTTATCACACAGTTTGCCCATGTGTGTGGGGTGTTGCTCTTAATATTGTATGACATAGATCATATCAGTAATGTCAATGCACACATGAGGTATGTGTGTGCCACATAGACATATGTACCTGTGACCTGAAATAGTTCCCATGTGTGAAGCTTGCCTCATGTGAATACATGTAATTTGCATTACACAACATTATGACTGTGGTTTTCTGTGCAGGGGCTGCATTTGGTATGTGAATATACAGTGAGAGTAGTCTATGGTGTCATCTTACCAGTGAGGGATACACGTCTGGTCTGGAGCATATAGTCCACATGTTGGTGATGAACAGGTGCAGCATGTATTCCCCACTTGTGGGAGTGGTAACAAGTCGTTCCATAGCAATTGTGTGTATGGATTCTAGGAACTTTACACCTAGGGTGTTGGAGCTACAGTAATGCTCACAGTCTATGTGTGGGTAAATGAAGCTGCCCAATATATTGTTGTTTGGAGACACCTGCAGGTATACATGTCTTCTTAAGTAGGACAAGTGTGTTACCTGGGTTTGGGAGTGTGGTGTGTGCCAGGCTATGAACTGGATGGCAGTCTTACCCACTGTTAGTTGCACATGGATAGTCTCTGAAGCTTCGTGCTGTGCCACCAACCTGGAGGTATGTGTATCTTTGATGAATATTGATACTCCTCCTCTTGTTCTGTTTTGGTGCAAGTTATGTGGCCGACAAGCATGGTATGAGGTATAACCTGCCAGTGCTGAGGTGCTTTTGGGGGCCTTGAACCAGGATTCTGTTACTGCACAGATATTGATGTTCTCCATGCTAAGGACAGTTTCCAGTGCATGCATCTTGACGTTTACACTGCTGGCGTTGAGTAGCATTACTATTAGTTTCCTATCCCTTGTGATACCTATGGAGGTGGTCCTGTCTGTTGAGCCTTGCCTAAAAAAGGCACTATGGGTGTATCAAGAGCCTTTGCCAATATCCGAAAGCCCATGGGTGACAGGTGCAAGCTGTCCCTAGCATAGCAGTGTGGCTTGTTGAGCATGTCATCCTAGGCTGACAGGCATTGTATCCCCTTTGAATGACACTGAGACATAAACCAATTGTCTGAATTGATCATCTTGTCTACATATTGTGGCATCATTCTTGGTGAGGGTAAGATGCTACTCAAAGTCAGGGTCCTACCAGTCTGGACCACATGCTCAGAGACCTCCTCTATGTCTCTCATCATGTAGTCCAGGGAGGTATGTCTCAGGTCATTCACACTGGCATGGACACTGACTGAGTCATATTTGCACATGCCTTTGAGTGGCCTGTGTGCTTGTGTTATGTGGCAGATAATAGCACCTGGCAGGCATCTCACCGTGACCTTCACCTTGTTCAGCCTGGTGAGTGGGACATCAGTGTACCTGACGATAGAGGCACCCATCACAAGTGTAGCAGGTGTGTTGTTTAGCCTTACATGCTGTGACTGTTCAGCACATTGGCTTTGTGAGCTATGTGTTGCACGTATTCTGTTCTGGTGTAGCGGTTGCTTGTGTGTCTGCTTTGGAGGTGTCTGCTGTGTAGGCAGACCTTTATTTAGAGACTCTGAGTATGGTTGTGTGTGTTTATTTGTTTCGATTGCTGTCATGGTAGGTCTATGTGAGACTGGAATTGTAGTGACCGTGGTTTCCATCTCCTCCTGACAGGTTTGGCCAGTACTGAGTTGAGAGAGCTTAGCCTGCAGTTTGGATATATGGTTGCATTTCTCACATGCGGTGGAATTTGTTGGGAGGAGAGGGTTGACTGTGTAAATGAGGCAGTTGTAACATTGCCTCTAGATTCCCAGATTCACCAGCTGGACCATGGAGGAGATTGACAACTGACCTTTGTACATGCTAGGCTAGTATTGGGAATTCCTTTATAATTAACAACAAAAAGGGCCAATGGGGAACAAGGTACGTAAGGTGAATTTGTGAGGGTGTAGTGGTTTTAATTTGTTAGTGCTGGCATATATAAATGCTTTAGTGAGCAAGTGCTAGGTATCTCAAATGCAATGTGTTACAGGTAACTTAATTGCATAACTGACAAACACTAACTTTCTGTCAAGTGAAACAAGGACATACATACAGTAAGCAATGCACATGTCACTAGGGATTCTCAGAGGTGCTGTAAAGCTGCATTTCAGGTGGGATTAGTGTTTCAGGGAAATAAAAAGCAAACAAGCATACAAACAAAGCTACAATCAGCAGGCATGGATCTAGTCTATGCTACAGCAAACAAGGTGTACCAATTTCAGTAAGAAACAGTTCAAATATGCAGGCACTATAAGCCTTTAGCCAGAAATTCCCAGCTCAGATGGGCAGAGTCCAGCCTCTCCTCCCACAAGAGTGCAGACCATGAACCTTTGTAATGTGAAATAACTGGCCTGAAGCCCAACTGCTTAAACCAGAACTAATACACATTTATCATGACAGACACTGAGCCCTCAATCAGCATTCCCCAACTTAGTAGGCTGTATGCTACCTGTCCTGCCACCACAGTATCCCTGACACTTAATGAGACTCACCTCCTGTCATAGTTAGTTGTGCGTTTTAGGGCTGTCAAGCATGGTATGAGGTGTAACCCGGTAGTGCTAGGGTGCTCTTAGGAGTATTGAACCTGTTGTCTATTACTGCACAGATATCAACATTCTCCATGCAGAGTAGAGGTTGTACTGCATGCACCTTGCGGTTTACATGTCCACCATTGAGTAACCTAACTTCCATGTACTTATCCCCTGTGCTACCTATGTAGGTGGCCTTCTGTTTGCAGCCTTACCAGCAGAATGAAAAGATGTGCAGACATTACACTATGGTAATTTATAGGGGTGTACCAAACAATACAATGACAATCATACTGTTAATGCATCAGGCATGCTGGGATATACCCACAATGATATCATTACACTGCACAGTTGACAACATGATAATATTACTACACATCTATGTAGTCACCTGGTGCATCAGCACCATGATAACCGGTCCTGCATCGATGTTACAGATTGCAGGAGGTGGCACAGTTTCATCATATGCACAGGGTGTGTACTTGGTATGCCTGAGTCTGCCACTGATACAACCAATCGACATGTATGTGTGTGTGTGTGTGTCAGTGAGGGGCAACCGTAGAAGATGGGGCAATGTTGAGGCAGTGTGTGTGTGTATGTGTTAGCCCTAGGAGTTAGCATTATGCATGTGTGTATGCATGCACACAGTTCCACTTTGTGGCCGCCATATACGGGTGTTTGTGGACAGCCACAGACTGTACCTGCCAGGTAGTATAGATCACTGTCTCTGGCCATGGACACGGTACCTGTGCCTGGCAGGGGTGCTACGGACAGTATCAGGTACTAAGCCAGACTGGGTACTGTCATCAGAAGTAGGTGGTTGCTGACTGGAGACATGTCCCTGCTGGGACTGTCCAGAGCCACGTGCACGTGGTCTCCTAGGGCGGTCTGATGACAGCACAGATCCAGCATTGCTGGGGCTGGTACTGGCACTATGTGAGCGGCCGTGGGTTTGTTGTCGTACGTGATGACTGCCAGCTGCTGCTGTTGCTGGCATTCATCCACGTCGATGCCTCAACCGCCCTGCATTGCCCTGGCTCATGGACATGTAGTTGTGGAACAGATCTAATGTGTCCCCCCAATGTCTGTCAATCACCTCGATGAAATTACGGATGGCAGCCGCAAAGTCACGCATAGTGTCATTCATAGCAATGTGATGTGCTCTCAGCTCCCACAGACCCTGTCTGGTGTACCGTTCCATACGTGACTGTGCCTGCATTACAGCCCAGAACATAGCTGAGGTTGAAAGACCTCTGTGGGCACGTCTGACAGGGGCAGTACGACCACGGATGCTCCCACGAGAACCCCTGGAAATCTGCCTGTGTGGTACCATGTCAGGACTCTGGCCATGGCTGCTGTGAGGGGATGTATGTGCCACTGATACCACGTTACCCTGGTCAATGCCCACTGTATACTGTCCATCACCTAGGGATATTGGTGACAATTAATGTATTGGCAGGATGACTGTGCGCATTGATGGGGTGGACAGCTGTGTACTGTCGATTGGCTGACCAACAATGGACCCTAGCACACCTCCCTGTGCCGTTACACAGGTATCATCATTATCACTATCCTCAGCAGCAGATTCAGGTTCCCCTGCTGCACACCACCAGAGCAGCACCAGAACCTGTGAGAAGAAGACAGGAAACACAGTTTACAATGTGCACACAATGTTACCACACATGCACACATGCACACATGCACACATGCGCACATGGGCACATGGGCACATGGGCACATGCACACATGCACACATGTACACATGCACACATGCGCACATGTGCACATGGGCACATGCACACATGCACACATGCGCACATGCACACATACACACATGCACACATGCACACATGGGCACATGCACACATGCACACATGCACACATGCACACTCCGCAGTACATGAGATACAAACACACAGACACACCTGCAATCGCACACATAGCAATACCATTTTAGGGTATTATTACTATTACTATCATTAGTATTAAAGGAATGTTATTACACACTTACCAGCATGGATTGGCTGCCTTGCTGTTACACCAGAGGGACCTGTACAAATAAGACATTTATTGTCAGTGGGCACAACTGTGCCATTGATACCGTGAGTATGATACAGTTCAGTAGTACAACAGTTGGCTTTCACAGGTCCACTGCCAATATTGAGAATATCACTCTTGCACAATAATTACCAGGATAATAGCTACAAACACAGTACACACCTCACACATGCATAAACTACCAGTGTAGAGAACAGTCAAATATAGATATGGCATGTTACCTGAACGCTCCAAGTCCTCCTGCTGGGTGGCTCCAGCCTCCATCATTACACATGTGTGTGGATGTTGTTGTTGTTGGGCTGGAGCCACAACACTTAGGAGGAGCCCCTCCAGTCTGGTGAGGGGGGTGTATAGCCGCCCCACCACCTGTGGCAAGCTGTTGCCTGTGGATATCAGACACACGCTGATGGACATTTCTAATTAAATCACTGCAGTGATGACATACCTGCTCATATGTCCGGTTGTGCATCCTTATATCATTTACCCAACAGAGAAGGTCTTGCCACAGTGCAGCCCTCTCCTGCTGGTTCTGGCTGGTGCGGGAAAAGAGTGTGGCAAAATCCCACACCAGGCTCTGGTGTATCTCCTCTTCCTCTGCAGCAGAGTATGTGTGATTGCGCTGGTGCACCATTGCCCTGGAAGGAAAAGAAAAATATGTGAGCAAGTGATATGGCACACATAAAACTCTACTATAGTGATATCACTGAACTGCCATATATAGCATCTGTCTGTCTATTGGGGGATACACATTTGAATGACCACATATCAGTGCTCAGCTGACAACTCTGTGACAGTGCCTGGCACACTCCATACAACAAACAAGTATACTCCAGCAGTCGGCACACTGTTTGAGGTCCAATGCACAGCCTCACACTGGGGGTATGTATCAAGGTAATGTATGGGGAACATTGTCAACCCATGCAATGCATGCAATGCACAGTAGAAATGTCACTGGTAATGTACCGTAGTCTTTGTTGCCATATCCATACCTACACCACAGTCACATACAGGGAACCACAGCACAACATATGGCAATGTAGTATGTTTGTATCCCAATACCTGACACATCTTTCTCTGGCCTCACATCAAGGACACACACTACCATGACAGACACAAAGTCATGCTGAGCAATCACACCATTACAGACCTTGCACACAGTCAGTGGCATACGCATTCCACCTCACATAGTTGATATTGCAATGAGTACATGTGTGTGTGCATTGTGTCATAGGCAGATAGTATGCTATTAGGCCTGGGCCTACAGCAGCATACTGTTATGCTACCCTGCCCCTTGGGACACATGTAATGTGGTTGTACTTGCTCCTGTCAAACAGTTACACAGGGTGACTCATATGGCATACTACCTATCTGCATAAGACTCAACAGGGGTACGTCTGACATCTACTAACGGGGAGCCTTGCTTCGTAATGCTGGGTGGTTTACTCCAGGGTATGGCCTATTTGTGTGTAGGGACCTGTACCTCCACCATGTGCTCTTTACTGTGGTGTCAAGGATGACAGACATAGGTCATTTATGCTGGGGATATTGTGAGGTGTTACCATGGTTGTTGGACAACTGTTATGGGTGTGACTAACTATGTATATCCAGCAGTGGTATGCTCTGTGTCGGTAGTTTGAGAGGCACTCTATCTGGTTTTGTCAATCACTCTGCATAGGTAATGTGTTTGAGGGCATTATCACTGTTTGTTAGGTATGACTGTATCCTTCTCCCTTTCTGTAGTTGTCATGGGAGGTACATACCATGTAGGACATTTTGAGGTATAGAAGGGTACAGTGACCTACATTTCACTAGCTGACACATAATTTCTGCTGACATGTACCATGTACAGGTATTACAAGACTGGTGTGCCACTGTGAATATCACAGGGGAGGCTATTGTTCACTTGTTTCCCACATTCCCTCCTGACACATCCAGTAGTAGGCAGGCAACCACATATGTGGTGGTTAGTGGTGTAAGTGTTTTGGAATGGGGTATGGTACTCCTGTATCCGCACTGGTGTTCAGTACATGCCTTTGTCAACAGTCACCTGTTGCAATACATCTACACACATGTGCCTCTCTCAGTATATATATGTATATATATATATATATATATATATATATATATATATATATATATATATATATATATATATATATATATATATATATATAGAGAGAGAGAGAGAGGGGGTGAGAGATAGAGAGAGAGATATTCATATACATACATATCTGTACACATGCATCTCTGTCTGTATATGTGTATGTATCTATATATATATCTATATATGTATGTGTCTATTACATAATATGCGTATATACATATTCTATCCATCTATCTATATATGTTCATAGGTAGGTACTAGGCTATCGGCCCTAGGGCCCATACATGCCTAGCCAATAAATGTACCCTGGCTTTTGCCACCCAAGAAAGGTATTTTCCTATGCCCCTGTCGAGCAGAGCCACAGACGTGAGTCCCGGGGTGGATTCCCCATTTCCCATCCAATCATCAGGATCTTTCTTGAAGAGTGCTAATGAGGAGCTCTGTTTGACATAGATAGGTAGTCTGTTCCAGTGTATGGGAAGTGTCTGGGGCAGGACTCTATCCCTCCAGCATGTTCTGTTTATTGTGGTGACAAGGTTAAGGTCCCTAGAGCATGTAGCTCAGAGGGATTGGGATTTATTTAAGTGGAGCATGTCCAACAGCTGTAGGTTTGACATAGCTGTGTATGTTAGGCAGAGATCACCCCTGAGTAAGCGATATGCCATGGAGTCAAGCTGTAGTTTTTTGAGACGGTCTGCATAGGGCATCTGTTTGAGGCCAGTGATCCTCTTTGTGAGGTATTTCTGTGGTCTTTCCAGTTGTTGTAGTTGTCCTGTGAGGTACATACCAAAAGGGGCATTGTACTCTATTATGGGTCTAATAAGTGATGAGTTGAGGGGAACAATGACCTCTTTTTTCTGGATGGGAATCCTTTTGTGATGAGATGAGCCATGTAGAAGGATTTCCAGACCACTGTGGCAATGTGATTATCAAAGGAGAGACTACTGTGCACCTGTGTCCCAAGGTCTATTATCACATTTTTGGCATTAAGTAGACTACCACCTATCTGGTAGTTCATGGGTACAGAGTTTATACCACGGGGATGACAATACACATTTTGGCATTGAGCTTCAGGCCATGGTTTTGACAACAGGTATCTGTCTCAGTGAGGGCCTTTTGTAGTTTGCCCACATCGTTAGGAGTTGCGATTATGGCTCCTAGGTTGCAGTCATCTGCAAACTTTGTTAGCCACAGACCTTCTGTGTTGGCCTGCACTTTGGAGAAGTAGATACCAAACAGGGGCGGACCCAGGACTGAACCCTGTGGTACTACACTTGTCACTGGTCTGATGTCGTATTTGGAATATGCTACTTTCACAGTGTGGGTTCTGTCCATGAGCCAGTTGTCAACCCATCTTATGACATAGGGATTTATACATAGTTTAGTGTACTTATCTATAATTCCAGAATGGGGGATGGTGTTGGAAGGCTTGGCGAGGTCTACATAAGCTGTGTGAACCATTTCACCATCATCTATGGCTTTGGTGACTGCTTCAGAGAAGTCAATCATGTTTAGGAGACATGATCTGCCTTTTACAAATCCAAACTGAGTAGGGTCCAGAGTTTGGAGATTACCAATGTCTTTGTTTATGAGTTCCATGATGGTAGATTCCATGGCCTTACAGACCAGGCTCATCAGGCTAATGGGGTGATGGTTACCATGGTCCGTCGTGGCTCCCCCTTTGTGGAGTGGGATGTGTTGTGGTGCGCCATTCAATGGCTACAAAGCCTGAGGTGAGGCTATGATTGAACATGGTACTGTGGTAGGGTGCCAGTTCATTCAGTGGTTCGTGTAGAACGCAGCCTGGGATATTGCCAGGTCCCATGGATGCTATGTTCTTGGCTTTGGAGAGTGTGTATTTTACCTGTGCAGCCATGATTATATGGACTTTGCATTCTTCCAGTATAGAGATGGGCCCTCTAGGGGGTGAGAGGGGGGTAAAGTTAGCACTGAACCTATCTGCCAGGATGTTGGCAATATCAGTTGGTTCTGTATATTTAGTGTCATTATGCTGTACCTCAGAGCAGATCTGAGTGTTCCCATTTAGATTCTTGACATAGCTATAGAATGCTTTGTGGTTGTCTTTAGAGTCAGTGGCAATTTTGTTTTCGTAACTAGCTTTGGGGGATTTTATGAGAGATCTCAGCTTCTTACTGAGGTTGACCAGGGAGTTCCTCCAGTCATGGGATTTTACTTATTTTTGCAACAGTGTCTTTCTTCTGATGTACAGTTTGTTTATGACAGAGGACCACCAGACTGGCTTCCTTTGTCTGGGGGATAACATCTTGGTTCTATTAGGGATAGCATGATCCATGCACTCGTGTAAGTGCTTATACAGTGCATTTGTGTAGGATTCAGCAGTCATACATCTATTGTCCATCTGCATGGGTGTCATGCAGTTTGCCACTTCTGTCTTAAGAAGTGTGACATTGGCTTTTGAGACGTTTGTTACGATGGTGCCCCTAATTGGGTCTGGGGGTGGGATGTGGATGTCTAGGCTGATTACCTTGTGGACGGATCTCACCAATGAGGAATTGACCTCTGGTGTGGAACACCGGTTTCCCATGTTGGTGATGACCAAGTCTGGGATATTGCTGCACCTGGTTGGGGTGTGAATATGTTAATCCAAGGTGTTGGTATTTATGAATTCTAGAAAACGTTGAGCAATAGAGTTGGTATGGGTGTAGTTTTTTCAGTTAATGGTGGGGTAGGTGAAATCGGCCATTATCAGGGTGTTGGGTTGTACCCAATGCTTTCCAGTGTATCATGACATGAGGGGTGTGAATCCTGGGGCATAGTGGGGGGTCTGTAGCAAGCTACGATTTGGATTGCGTTCTTGCCCAGAGTTAGTTGCAATTGGATACCTCAGATGCATTATGCTGTGCAACTAGCCTGGAGGTGTGGATATCCGTATTGAATATGGACACGCCTCTGCCTTTAGTGCTTCTTTCTGGGTTAGGTGGCCAACAGATGTGGTATGAATTGAAGCCTGGTAATGCACGGGTGCTCTCTGGAGCTTTGCACCAGGTCTCTGTCACTGCACAGATGTCAGAGATGTCACCGTTTACAGTGGTGTATTTGTCATTTGAACCTTGCCTGACAAAGGCACTATAGGTGTGGCATGAGTCTTAGCCAGTATCTGGAATCCTGAGGGCGACAGGTGCAGGCCATCTCTGGCAAAGCAATCGGTCATGTCGTCCCAGGCAGACAGATGCTGGATCCCCTTAAAATGACACCAGAAGCTTTGCCAATTTTTGAGGTCAATCATTTTGTCCTTGTACTGTGGTATCATTCTGGGTCTATCTATTTCTACATCCCTCTCTATCTATGTATACATATATGCACATTATATATAGATACATATATAAATATACATACATATAATATATATATATATATATATATATATATATATATATATATATATATATATATATATATATATATATATATATATATATTTATATATAGTTCCCTATCAGAAGCCTGAAACACTATAAGCTTGAAAATCAAAATCCTGAAACCAAAAGCCTGAAAATTCAAAATCCCGAAAACCCAAAATCCTGAAACTCAAAATCCTGAAAACACAAATAACGCTAATATGTCACTATAAATACACTAATATCTACCAACTGACCCTGACCCTAACCCAAACCCTAAGGTCCATCAATATCGCACACTCACCTGACCTGCGCCCTAACCCTAACTCACTTAAACCACCCCTAACCCCAATATTTTTCACTATTGCATACATGCCTAACCTGCGCCCTAACCCTAACTCACTTAAACCGCCCCTAACCCTAACATAAAACCAATCAAGCACTCACCTGAACCCAACGCATGACCTAACACCACAGGGCTAACAATAGCAAAGCCACAATGACGTCAGTATGTTCATTTTGTGTTTTCAGGATTTTGAGTTTCAGGATTTTGGGTTTTCGGGATTTTGAATTTTCAGGCTTTTGGTTTCAGGATTTTGATTTTCAAGCTTATAGTGTTTCAGGCTTCTGATAGGGAACTATATATATATATATATATCTATATATATATATATATATATATATATATATATATATATATAGATATATATACCTTTTTATTTACACATACGAATACACGCACTAACATACTGCTAAACATTCAGTACTGTACAACCTACATTCTGCGTTGCACTACAACCTACATTGTTATGTGCACATAGCATCCTTCACATACATATGTATGTCCATCCCCTGCAGCGCTTCCACATGAAGGTGGCACAGGGCCACCGGAGGAGGTTCCGGCCTGGGCACTAGTGCCAGGTGCACTCGCCAGCTGAGGTGGGAGAGGTGGGTCCGCTGGAACCCGCCTTCCCTATTGTCCTATGTTTAGACATATTTTATGACATTTTGGGTTAGTAACAAACAATACCATTCAAAATTAGTTGTAACAGCATGCATCAGTATTCCCATTAACCAAACACCCATGAATTCCAAACATTGAACAGCAAGCATAACACATGCATATTTTGAACAACAGTACACAATCCAACAGCATGCAGGGTCGATTGATGGCAACAGGCCATCAGGTTTGGATATGTGAACAGGGCACATGCAGCAACGTACATGCAAATATGTTTGAACCAACAGGACAAATGTCCATAAGAACTGATTGTGAATACACATACCCAGTTTGTTGTAGAATGGCATTATTTGTGAATATAGGGTAGGGTGAAGAAATATTTCATTAACAACTTCAACTACATATACATATGCTGTACATATCTAGTAGCTGCAGATATATATACCCTACAGGTCTTACTACAGTTTCCTATATGTAACCTTAGGAATGTTGTTGATGGGACTGTTACTGATACATTAATATCCATTGCATTTTTATTCATACACATTTCATATCTGGCTATGTTCAGGTACAGCATCCTGCTACATTTCATTTATTTGGCTCTAGACAACTGTGGATGTTCATTATTTCATACAACCATAATATCTCCATATTGCAAGGGTACAGCAACATATACAAATTGTGGGACAGACACATTCCAGCTTCAGTACTTTATTTCATACATTCACTTTTTGGTTGTGGCTGTCTCATTCATTTCATTATGTACTGACTGCAGTATACCTTATTCAGAAGTTATAAGAGCTTTCTTGGTCGATTCATACATCTTTTCTCACTCACGTGTTCTATTTTTACAATTCAAGTTGGTACTTTATTGTAGGCATTATTAACATGTCATACCTGCTTACAACAATCCTTTCCAACAGACTCACTTGTTTCATATGGCAGATTTTCTAAGGGGATGTATTTGACACATGTATTTTATCTTTGGCTTGTTTACCAGTGATTTTCAGGCTGCTGCAGGTTATCTGATATTACACTTCAGGTGGGTAATCACTATTTCAGACTTGTTTACTTTTTATTTCTGGATTACAGGCTGCATCACGTATCTAATCATACAGTGCTAGCAGAATCTTTCTTGTAGTGTTATTTTAACTTTATTAATATGTGACTACACTGACCTCTTTTACAAGCTGTCTCACTTATATTGTATAACAAGTACAGGAATATAATTACTAACCTGCCTGGTGGCGCAACCGCTCCAGCCTATCACCATAGGCTTGCCTATTCGCTGAACGCACACCTGCAGCTGTAATATAAATAAAGTAATATTGGAACATACATCTCCATAATATCAGCTAGGATAATTCCTTACATACATAATTACATGGATACTTACTCAGTAGTGGGGCGTTGGGCATTTGCCTGGCCTCCTGGATCCAACGGTTCGGTTGGTCCTGCTTCTGTCTCTTCAGGTCTGCACGGTGGTGATGGACCTGTTCACCAGTCCTTGGTATGAGATCATGTGCCAACCGGTTCCATGCCTCTGCCTTATATGCACCCACAGAACCTGGCCCTGCATGAGTTGAGCCTCATGATCGTGGACTAGGAGCCAAACCATGTATTTGGACTCCTCAACACCCCACCTCTGTGCTCGAAAGCTACTGCCCTCTCCTACACCTGCCATCCTGACTGCAAATAGGTTCCACAATCAGTTATTCTGTGTATTCCTGCCTATGGGGCTTATATATGCCGTTTTTCCTGCACTTATCTGTGATTGGCCATTTTGAAACTGTATCAGCTTCACAAAACCTGCTTTGTCATGCTTCTATTTTCATTCAATCCTATATATATGCTAATACTGCATTTTGCAGTACAGCTGTCATGGCATAGTGGTTCAGTCCTTTGACTATGATGCACAGTATCCTGGGTTCGAGCCTGGGCATTGTTTCTTTTTTATTTTACTACTGTCTAGACAGGCTAGGAGGTGTGTCTGTTTAAAGACAGCTTTGATACAGGTTGCTCAAGGTTGCCAGCCGGTAAGCCGGTTGGCGCGCTGGGCAGCTCCACGCAAACGGGTTATGCTGGTTTACGCGTCATTTTGCTATGAGCATGCATATTATGCTGTGAGAAATGCTGCGCAACTATGGGCACACACTTTCAGCATGTTAAAGCACTGCTCAAATCCGGGCACTCCTATTACACCTGTTAAACCACTGGTCACCTGCAGGCAAACATACTCAGCTTGTTAGAGCACTGCTCAGCTATGGGCACTTATAAAATATTTTATTTTTTTATTGTGTCAGAGTTCTTCATAAAACATGGCCCATTTCATTGCATTTTACTTAAATTATAATTGTATATATATATATATATATATATATATATATATATATATATATATATATATATATATATATATATACATATATGTCAGGGGATTGTTTCGTGCTTATTTCACTAAAAATAAAAAATGATGTTGTTGGTGCTCGAACCATGACTGCCTCCTCTTTGGCCGACGTCTCTACTGCTACGCTATTGCTACTTGGCTTATCTTGCATATTTAGAGCTTATATGCTTTTTCAATGACTGCTAACTGTGGCTGAGTGAAGGGCACACCCGCGCAAATGAGCGCAATTACGGGCAAACATTTCTGAAATAAAAAAAAAATTAAACTGTTCATTTTTACGTTTTACATTTCAGTTGGGTTAATAGTCTGTAGGGGCATGTGTGCTGTTGTGTTTCTTGACATTTCCATGGACTCGCTCGTGGGGATTTCCTTTTGGGACTGTGATTCTTCTGAGGGCGTGTCCCTTTGTAGGTCTCGTCATGCGGACACACCCCCAACATTGCTACACGGACCGTGTTAGCCTAGGGTGTGATTCAGCATGCCCTCATGAATATGCATGGCATGCTGACATCACCCCGTTTAACTGCAGCCTCCGTGTAAGACTTGCTAACTCTTACACGGAGGCTTCATGAATCCTACCCACTGTCAAATACAGAGATTAAATACATATGCAGTTTAGGTTCTTTCTTTACCAGTTTGCTGTCTTGTTTATGCCAATGTAGAAATGACAGCTGCAGTTCTGAAGCAGGGATTTTTTGAAACGCTTCTGCTCTTATCCATGATGTATATACCATAGCCAGTTTTACCCATAGACATGTTAGGCAGCTGCATAGGGCACTGCTCAGCTAGGGGTGCTTTTATCTGTTTTATTTATTTATTTATTTATCTTTTAAGTAAAGAAATGCAGCACCAGTGTTTTCATATTTCCTAAATGAAAAAAAAATATTTATACACACACACAAATATATATATATGTATATATATATATATATATATATATAGAGAGAGAGAGAGAGAGAGAAATTAAAATCTAGGCAAGATGCCTCAATACTTCTCAACTGCTTTATCAACATTCCTTCTTGCTTTGGCCTGTTTTTTTTTTTTTGGTAGTGTAGAGACTTCTGAGGAAGCCCTCATGTCAGGTGACAACATGAGAAGGCATGCATTAGAAGCATGTCAAAGAAAAGTGCATTACTAACATCCTAGTTCATTTCCAGTTAGCCACTACTTATTAAAATGAGTTCAGCTTTTTGCCCAAGACATAGCTAGCCATTGCAGCTCTTCACCTGAGGCAAGTAAAACAAACACAATGGGACAGTGCTGCACCCTTTGAATTGTGTGAACATGGTCAACAGTTGTTCCTGATTTTAAGTCATATGGTAAGTCACTGAAGATTGCAGTTACTCAATAATTACATACCACGTACAGTTCTGAAGATGTTTTTGATGTCAAACCTGTTGTTCCAATAACGCTGTCTGAAGATTACAGTTAATGAGTGATGCCAAGTAGAGTTTCATCTTTTTGTTCAGAAAATGCATATCAATGTAAAATATGTTGTCATATTAACTTTATAAGTGAATTAGATCAATATCTAAATGTTGCCCCTTTATCCCCCCATTATTGTTGTTGTTACTGTCAGTAATTTGTAAGGAAATTTGATGAGTGGTGTCAGTCAGAGACTGACTTTGGGCCTTTATTCCACTCCCTTCTCCAAATATTTTTGTTCTTTGTCTGTGTTTCATTGATTGGGTGATTGATTGATTATGTTTGTGATGTACACAGACAGGTTAACTATAACTGCCTGAGCTGTCTGCAGAGCAACATGACTTACCAGTTTTGCTCGCTCATTATTCTGGCATTCTAACAGTAATGATATTTGTATGAAGCGATTTGAAATAATTTAATGTGTGTCTACTATTTGTGGAACTAAGGTGAGATTACATGGGCATCATTTTTATCACAATCTGAACAATCTGAACTCCATGTAGAAATGGCTATAACTGGTGGTTGTGAGCTCTCTGTATATGTGAATAAATGACCATGTTGTCATTTGTGCAAAGTAAGATGGAATGCTTTATTATTATTATTATTAATATGTAAAATCACAGTCAGACATCAGGTGCACACTGTCAATAAAGTGACCATAACGGATGGCTACAGAAGTCATCTGTGGCTGTAAGTGACATACAATAGATACACTATAGACATTGATCTGGCATATCAGGGGTAGTGTTAAACAAGGTGTCATATTGGCTAAAATTAGTGTAAAACTTATATTGTTATGAGTTTTGCTTGTTTGTGTGTGTGTGTGTGTGTGTGGGGGGGGGGGTTGCAGTGTATTTAAGAATAAAAAAGTTGGCCATATTTTCTTTCACTTTCTGTTCCATCGGCACTGCACAGAATAAGTGGCTATTTTTGTATTCTGGAAAGTGCTGGATGTGTGTGAAAGTGGTAGAATGAGCAGTGTTGGCATTGTACAGTACATTGTTATGGTTGAATTACTGTCTATGGCTTCTTTCATGTGATATTTGCATACCCTTGTCTCTATGTGGGTTTATCTATGTACACTGGTCTTCTACAACACTCCAAGAGCATGCCATAAGTGAAATGATGTTCCTCCAATTTGCCTGTAGATAGGTGTGTATGTTTGTAAAAAAAAAATTACAGACTTTTATCTGTAGGCTCAATAAATTTTGTGCACTCTTTTTCTCAGCTGTCTGTATCTCGCTATTGCTCATCAATTTCTCTTTAGCTAAACGACTCATTAGCTCCATCACTGGGGCAAGGGTTGACTAGCAGGGGACATCATGCATACAGTCAACAGGGATTGACTGAGGTTTTCTGTTTTTAGATTCCCCCAGCCCTAACACACATACCTGGTTAGGTATAGCACAATGGCGTCCAGTTGAACAAGAGCAGAGGCTATCCCCTGACTTCTGCAAGGGGCACACACTCCAAGCATTCCTCTGTCCCACCCCACTGAAGTATAAGTGGTAAGTTTTTTGGTCTTAACCAGGAAGTTATCACTGTACAATGTGCCTCAGAGTGCACACATATACCTTCACCCTCCCACTTGAGAGATGATTGAGATATGTACATTTGCTCTTCCCCTCCCTGACTAGTTCCTCCAGGGCCATGACTGCTACCTGAACTCCGGCTACCTAGGTCACACTTAGGGATCTGTTCCCTGCACCATACAGCCACCCTGTACACACAATGTTGATAGGCACAAACGTAACTCTTCTGTATAGTACTGTGGAAAAAAACACTGGAATGTCATTTTCTTTCAAAAATAAGGCTCAAAATTAAACATTGACTAGTCAGCTCTTCAGAGCTCCTGGAATTCAGGTGGCCCTCACATCTCAGGATGTACATGTGAGTTTATGACACAGGCTTAGTAATGGCCATTGCCCTGAACCTCATCTAGTCAAAAAACAACCATGAGAGATGTTCATAGAAGGTGGCTGACTTTGTATGGGAGTCAGATGATAGTTTGGTCATTGCTTCTTTAATTTTCCTTACAATCAAACTAATAGATGTGCAAATAAGATCAGTATAACTTGTGTTGAGGCTGTGGATACTGTGATTACTATTTTTTAAATTTTTCTTCAGAAACCTCAGATCTGTGCACAGAAGGACACTGTAACTTGTGTTGGGGTTGGGAACAGTGTGGTCCTCTTTAACTTTCATCAAGAACCTCAGAGCATGCATAAAATGTGTTTGAGGTTGTCAAAGAATAGTGTACTGATTAGATGCAACAAGCTGCAATTTATATGAGTGTTATCTTGTTCACTTTCCCCACAATCAGACATCAGGTGTGTCTGTATGTGGCTACTTTTAGGAGTAGGGATATTAAAGCTTGCTGTTTTATGTATATCTGATAGTACCAAGTTGTAATATATTACTGCATGTATTTGTTCTTTCAGTTTCATCCCAGTATGACATCAAATTAATACACATAATGTGGCTGTTGTTTTGGGGGTAGAGATGAAGACACTGTACTGATGCCTGACAGCAGCAGACACTTGAGATATATGACGGTGCCCATGTGTGCCTTCATTCCAATCTAACACCTTTCTTTTTTGGGTTGAGGGTAGGGAGACTGGCAATAGGGAGACTGATTTCTGCTACTAATAAGAACACATAGTGACATTTAAAGGGCCATACTGTACTAGCAAAATATGTAAAATAATAATGACAGCTCAAAATAGTGTCTATGTACAAACTGGTTTATAAAGTCTCTGAAAACTGTGGGAGATACATGCAAATGCAGGTTCTGTAGTATGAAATTAGAATCAGTTGCTCATGTTGTTGCTGGTTGTGGTATAAAAATGGCTGCAGGTCTGCAGACCTCTCACCTCTACTCCTCTACCTATTCTGGAGGAATGTACCTATATTCAGGCCTAATTTACCCCTACACAGGATGTACCTATTTTTGGAGGTATGTCCCTATTTTTCGGTGGAAGTACCCCTCCACAAAAAAAATTGAATCCCCCTTATTACATGTATTTTCTAAAGCTATTTAGTGCACAGAAATCCACATTATATGACCAACATACTAGCATCAACAGTAAAGAAAAACAACACATATCTTATATCTTCCATTTTCAGATGCAAAAATATATGAACTACTGTGGTAGAATTTTGCTATTCAGTTCACTAAGGTCTCCAGATTTTACATAGTATCTGAGAAAATGTACTTATATCTGTCCATCATTTTTGTCAATCTCAACGTGTTTCTAAGGAGTATTCTACATTACTATTGGAAGTAGGAAGAGTTATGCATTATTTGTTATTCAAACTGTATGCTAATTAGATTTCAGATTTTTGGCTGGATGCACCTGTTTTTCAATAGCCGTTGTGCATATTTTAAATGTCTGCAGGTTGAGAGGTATGAGGGTCTGTAGAGTGAATAACATAACAATGTGATAAGAATGTTGCACTGGGGGCTATGTAAAACAGTATAACATACAGGTAACTGAGATTACTCAAAACAAGAACCACAAAGCATGAAAGAAAATGAAGAAGTTGTAAGCACATGGGAGCATCCAATACTGACAGTTAAGAAAGTAGAAGCAAGAAAACTGGAAATGATGATCAGAGAAAAACAGAAAATATATGATTAGTCACTGTAATAGCTACTCCTACCTATTCTAGTGTCTTGCTTATTGTGGGGTTAACAGCGGAAGTATGAGCAATGTCTGATAAAGACACTGAAACAGTTCCAATAGTAGTAGGAACAACAGGACTTATAGAAAATTATTTTAGGTGCCTAAATTATTGCCAATGCACACAACTCCATATGACCTGCAGAAGAAGGCAATTCTTTGTTCATTGTAGGTGTTGATTAGAACACATAATGGATTATAACAATATTAACTTGCAGTGTTCTCATCATACACTGACTCATGTATAGGGTCCATTCCTGACATGGGATTAGAAATCCAAAACATCTGGAGAAATTAAAGAGAAGGATATAACAATTTTGAAGGGTACAGGAATTAAAGAATTAAATTAATTACTTGCACATAAAGCTGTCTTGTAGTTAGAGCAGAGGATTAAGGAAACAAGCTGTTATCAGCCTTTCCCTGTAGTCTAGGGTTTGATACCCCACCCTACATTTTGCCAGCTGTGTGACTCAGAGCAGATCACTTAACCACATAGTGCTCTCTTGTCACTAGAAAAGGGACACTTGTTTCCACTGGACTTTCCTTGTTAATAATTAAAAAAAGATGGCAAAAACTCTGGTTACCCCCTAATTAAAACAGTCCAAGACATGCAATAGAATGTAGACTCCCAGTGCAACAATGACATACATGCACATGATCAGCATTTATACACTTTTATTTCCAGAAATCAGTGAAAAACAAGACACCCCAAGCCCCATGACAAATATATATATATATATATATATATATATATATATATATAAACTAATAACACTTTAAAAAGTACCAAGAGAAATGAAGCACTTGAAACAGAACTGATTTTGAGTGCTTTTGTTCCTTTAATGTTGAACAGAACTTCTTCAGAAAATAATACATAAAATGAAATAATTGCACACATTTATATAGCAACAAAACACCATCATAAAGTCCATATATATATATATATATATATATATATATATATATATATATATATATATATATATATCAGTTAAGAAAAGAAGGGGCAGTGCAATGTATATACGAATCCAATAATAATAAGTAACTAGTAGTAGATTTGTTTGTTAAATTAGGTGGATCACTGATCCAAGTCAATCCATTTCAGGTTCAGCAGGGGTGTACTGATGGTTTTAAGTAAGGTGATCAAGTTTACCATGTAAACAAATGGAAAATGTGGGAAACAGACCCAAGGCGACTGCAGAGCAGAGGTATATAACCCTTAGAAACAAAAAGGAATAACATATGATAAACAATTACAAACTAGATGGAGAAATCAGGAAAAATTGTACTAAGATACAGAAGAGTGAGAATCTGTCTGGAGCATGGAAAATAATTATGAAGATGGCCTTTAATATAGTATTAACATATGAGTATACTACACAGGTGGAGTCTAACATTAAATATGCTGTTTAAAGAAGGTAAGAAGAAAGACTTCTCTTACTGCAGATATAACCAAGAAGAAGCAACTTATATACATATTTTGTGAAAGACAGAGGCTAGAAATTGGTGGGCCCCAGCTAAGGTAATCTAGAATAACATTTCCATAGAAGAAATTAAATTAATATTGAACAAATATTCCACTGACATTAATTACCAGCAATTTGAGAGCTTTCATATAAATAAAAACAAAACAATTCTTAATGAGTGTTCTTTTAAAACTTTTTCTTAAAGAATGGTAAATTAAGGCATCATCTACACATTAAATAATTTTAAAAACTACAGCAGTTTATTAGGGAAAATGCAGCACTCACTGAAAGAGAGAAAATATTCGTGTCCACACTGAAACTTTTTTGGATTTCCCTTTGGAGGCTGAGAAACTGTGATGTAAATGACATAAACATGGAATCATTCAAATCCATAATGTGATTCAGTCTTCTGTTTGTTGTTATTTTAATTGTATTTTGTTTTGTACTTAGATTGTTTTTATGTTTTATATATTGCTTCTTGTTTCTTTTTTCAATTTAATTTTAAACAAATGTAATTAAATTAAAGATTTGTGGAGAAAACTGTCTGGTAGGTTTACAAAGTTTTTTTTATGTTATGTTGTTGACAGGAAAGAAGGAGTAAAGACTGAGCATGTGTACATTTCACCCTATGGCACTTAATAATATATACTGGTTTAGTAGGCCAGGATTCAGAAAGCATAGTACTGCTAATGTTACACTGGCAATGCAGCAGTGCCCAAAAGCACAGGTGAAATATATTGCAATTCAAAGATATGATGAAGCCAAATGGAGCAATAGCTCATTAGCATCTCATTTTCATATCTCTGATCATGCACTGTATTGTTGCAGGTAACTCTGCTAGAATTTCCCAAGTTGACCCATGCAACATAGTTGCCCAGATACCTGCTAATGAGCGCATGTGAGTACACACACACACACACACACACACACACACACACACACACACACACACACACACACACTTACATCAAGAGTGAAGCCTCATATGTGAATTCCTTGAACTCTGTTTTCAAAATGTTAACTAACTCCAGTTATGATAGATGACATGATAATAATTCTTTGGAATACATGTAGGGTTTTTAGCTACTACAATATATTACAAGTACCATGCAGGACCATATCTTTTTGTTGCCATACTAATGGTAATGAGGACCAGTTATCTAATCAAGCAACGAGTTCAAAAGATTTTATTTGCTTTGTTCAGTCACATATATTGGACAGATTTGTTGATATTCTTCATTTTGTGACATCAAAAAAGTGAATATCAAGCTATACATAAACTTTTCTAATGTCAGATAAATGCATAACAAACTATCTTTTCACTGATTTCATTGTAGTCAGAACATTCCATGCATTACATAAGTAGTTGTTGATGGGAAGTTGGAACATTACTACACACATTTTAAAATGGAAAGAAACATTCTCCTCTAGAAGATGTTGCAAACTTGCACTAAACACTTTTAAGATTGGACCTCAACATGGTCTTTTATATAGCCTTTACATAATCTGAAATAATTATTTTGTTGAGCAAAATAAACACCATACAAGAGATAGGCATTATTGCTTATAAATATCTTGGAGTAAGTATAGGATATAACATATCATTTGATACAGATATCAAAGACATCTGTGCAAATGAAGCAGAATGTTTGAATAAATAATGAAGTTTAACTGAGCACACAAAACAGAGGTCCCCTATCTCATTTTTGTATCACAAATCAGTGATAGCTTGGGATGTGTCTACGTGGTTTGCACTTGTTTAAGCTCCACCGATCCAGTTTTTGCATCCTTCAAACTACAAGAGCAACAGGAAGGACAAAGAGATACTCTAAGTTTCTCCATTTTGATTTTATTTCATAATTTACTGCTCTCTGCACTTGTTTTTTTTTTGTCGTTTTTAATTTATCTGGATTTATTTAAACTGCATTTGCCTTAATATTGCTACACACACACGTGTGCTAGCTTGCATTGCATTTAAAGTGTTTTTTCTACTGTTTTAACAGCATTTCTGCAAAAGAAACTCCAAAAAAAAAAAAAACAAAAAAAAAGTTCAACGCTTGTTTCCCACCTTTCCCGTAACTAGTCTAGTCCAGATACAGATTTGCTATATCCAGGACTGTTTTGTAAGTTTCTGAGCCCCCCAAACCTTTCTTTGTTGGAGGGAAACCTTCTAGCTTATCAGTGGGAGTGGTAAGCACAGGGTAGCCTATCTACCACAAGAGGAGTGGTTTTTGACCCAGAAATTGTAGTTTATTGTCTGTTTGGGCAGTTTTTTCCATCCCTTTCAACTTTCTGGTTTAAAAGCCCATGTTTGGTTGATAGGTTCATAGGTTGGTACTAGGCTATCAGCCCTTGAGCCTATACAAGCCTAGCCATAACAATTCCCTGGCTATTTCTTCCCACACTATTTACTTTCATGGACCCCTGTCTAGCAGTGTGACTGACGTGATCCCTGGGGTGAATTTCCTTTCTCCCATCCAATCATCAAGGTTCCTTTTGAAGAGGGCCAAAGAGGCAGTCTGCTTGACATGTATGGGCAATCTATTCCAGAGTCTGGGGAGTCTGTGGGTCAGGAAGTTTGCAGAGGTTTGCGCTTGTTTAAGCTCCACGGATCCAGTTTTGGCATCCAGCAGACTACAAGAGCAACAGGAAGGAGAAAGATATACTGTTTCCTGCCTTTTTTGTAACTAGTCTAGTCCATATACAGATTTGCTGTACCCAGGATTGTTTTTGTAAGTTTCTGAGCCCCCCAGACCTTTCTGTGTTGGAGGGATGCCTTCTAGCTTATCATTGGGAGTGGTAAGCACTAGGTAGCCTACCTACCCCAAGAAGAGTAGTTTCTGGTCCAGAAATTATAGTTTATTGGCTGTTTGGGCAGTTTTTCCATCTCTTTCAAATTTCTGGTTTAAAAGCCCATGTTAGTGCAGGTTTGCACACTGTGCAGTGGTGCTTAGCTGAGGTAAACTATTACCAGTGCCAGAAAGTCTGCTCGTTAGTTTCTTTTGTACCATAGAACATGCTTGTTCTTTCACTTCTTGCATTTCAGTTAACTTAATTGGCTAGCACTTTAACAGGCTTTTGTAGCATTTATTGTAGCACACTTAGGTGCTATCAGCACTAGCTGTTCCTATGCAATAACAGTGCCAGTAGTTATTAGTTATGACCCCCCCCCCTCCTGGTATGATTGTAGGGCAATTTCCTGTGCTTTCTGGTGCTAACCTGGTGCACTTGGGCATTCTGAGACAGTGTGGCAACTGTGTAATGTTCACAGACAACCCTCTCCTCTTAACTCCCAACACTCATACATGTGAGAGATGCACTTATATCACCAAACTGGAAGCAGTGCATGCTCCAGCCAAGACCGGACTAGCTGGTCAAGAAGAGAAGGTCAAGACCTGAAACTCACTACATAGAATGCACAGCTCTCATAAACACCAACCATCACAACCCACACATAGAAACACAAACCATGTGCCCACCTTCGTGGAGGCTCTCAATAAAAATTTACCCAAAGAACAGTGACCACCAAGACAGAAACGCACTCGACCACCACAATACAAACAACACCAACCTCAGAACACATAGCTTACCACCACAGTGTGCCCCTCAACCTAAGCCCTTAAGTCAAAACACTTTGACCAATGTACTAATCATAGAAGACTCAATTATGAGGCACACTGATGTCCTACTCACTAGGTTGAACAAGGAAAAGGTGACAGTCAGTTATCTATCAGGTGCCAGGATCTGCCACATATCACATGCACTCAGATCACTCCACAATAAGTACTAATATGATTCAGTCATTGTCCATGTGGGTGTGAATGACCTGGGATGTACCTCCCTGGACTACATGAAAATTATTGGATTATGTGGCCCATGCAGGTATGACCCTAACCCTGAGCAGTATTCTACCATCACCCAGAATGATAACACTGTATGAGCAGAAAATGATTGGCTTCAACAATTGGCTAAGTTTCTGGTGTTATTCAAAGGGGATCCAGTATCTGCCTGCCTAGGACATAGTGATCAACAGACCTCGATGCTTTGCCAGAGATGGCCTGCATCTGTCACCACTGGGATTCAGGATACTGGCTAAGGCTGTTGCCACCCCTATAATGTCTTTTTAGGCAGTGTTCCAAAGACCAACAATTCCACTGTAACAGCTACAAACAAATGCAATATCAGGTTCATGCTGTTCAATGCTAGAAGTCTAAATCTCAAGATGCACTTGCTCAAAGCTCTCCTCAAAATGGAGAATGTCAACATCTATGCTGTAATGGAGACCTGGGTTAAAGAAGCAGAAAGCACCCCTGAGCTCCCAGGCTACTACTCATGCCATATCTTTCAGCCCCAGAATACGTCCAGAAGCTCCAAAGGCAATGGTGTCTCCATAATCTTAAAGGATACGCACACCTCTAGACTGGTAGCCCAGCATAATGCATCTCAGATACTTCAGATACAACTAACACTGGGTAAGACAGTAATACAAGTCATAGCCTTCTACAGAACCCCAAACATGTCCCTAGACTCTCACTCCAAGTTCCTAAGCACCCTGGAATCTATCAAGGTCCAACCCAATACTCTCATACTGAGAGACTTCAACTACCTTTCCATCAACTGGGAAAACTATTCAAATACCAATCTACAGGCCCAACACTTTCTGGTATTTATTAATTCCAGTGCCCTGAACCAGCTCATTCTGACCACCAGTAGAGGAAGCAACATCCTCGACCTGGTTATCACCAACATGGGAGACCATTGCTCCACACCTATAGTGAATTTTTCACTGATTAAATCTGACCATAAACTGATCACCCTGGAAATCTCCATTTCACCTACACTCCCTGCTACAGTGACCACACTGAAAAACTTCTCTAAAGCCAATGTTGGGCTCCTAAAAACAGAGTTGGCTAACTTCTCTGTACCCATGCCAATGGAAAATAGTTACACGACTGCTGAATCATACACCAATGCACTGTACAAGTACGTACACAAATGCATGGACCTTGCCATGCCAAATAGAACTAAGATGCTCTACTCCAGAAAAAGGAAGCCAATCTGGTGGTCACAAGCCATCAATAAACTTAACAACAGAAGGAAGAAACTGTTGCAAAAAAAATGAAGTCACAAGACTGGGAAACCTCCATTATCAGTCTCAATGAAAAGCTGAGATCCCCTATAAAATCCTCTAAAGCCAGCTACAAAGGCAGAATTGCAGCTGACACCAACAAAAACCACAAAGCCTTCTATAGCTATATAAAAAAACCTCCAAAGCAATACCCACATTTGCTCAGAGTTATTGCTCAATGGTACCTCCTATACTGAGCCAACATATATAACCAACATAATAGCCAACAGATTCAGTGCCAACTTTACCACTCCCCCCAAGGACCCTATCACAATACCAGAAGAAAACCTCTTACTCACCATTTCTGCAGCACAGGTAAAAGCTGCATTGTCCAAAGCCAAGAATACAGCATTCATGGGACCTGATAATATCCCTGGCTGCATCCTATATGAGCTGCAAAATGAACTGGCACATCTGTGTGCCCTTTTCAATCACATATTTTCCTCAGGTTAAGTCCCTAATGAATGGCACACTGTTACAGTCATTCAACTCCATAAAGGGGGGAACAACCACAGACCCTGGGAACTATCACCCCATTAGCCTGACGAGTCTGGTATGCAAAGCTATGTAGCGCATCATCATGGATCTGCTTAACAAAGATATAGGCAATCTCCAAACTCTTGCCCCACACAGTTTGGCTTTGTCAAGGGGGGATCCTGCCTGCTGAACCTGGTTAACTTCTTTGAGGCAGTCACCAAGGCTGTGGATGAGGGTAAGGCAGTGCATACAGCCTACCTTGACCTGGCCAAAGCCTTTGGTGCCATTCCCTACACAGGTATCATTGATAAACTCACCAAACTGGGCCTCACAAATTGGATTGCAAATGGTTCACAGACAGGACCCACAGAGTAAAAGTTGTAGACTCCAAGTCAGACTGTCAGCCAGTCACGAGTGGAGTCCCACAGGGCTTGGTCCTGGGCCCTCTCCTGTTTGGCATCTACTTCTCAGAAGTCCAGGCCAACACAGAAGGACTCTGGCTGACCAAGTGCACTGATGACTGCAAGCTAGGAGTAATTATCAACTCCCCAAATGATGCAGACATCCTACAAAAGGGCCTCTGTCAGACCAATGACTGGTGTTGGAACCATGGCCATTAATGCCAAAAAATACATTATCATCCCCTTTGGAAAAAAATCAGTTTCCACAAATGACCACATTGATGGGAGCCCACTGAACACTGAAGATGCCATAAGAGATCTGGGCACCCAGGTCGACAGCCACCTCACCTTCGACCACAACATTGCCACTGTGGCCAGAAAGTACTTCTATGTGGCACATCTTATAACCAAAGGTTTCACATCCAGGTAGAAAGAAGTCATCATCCATCTATACTCATGCCTCATTAAACCAGTCATTGAATATAGTGCCCCATTTGGCATGTACCTGACCAGACACCTACAACAGCTGGAGAGCACACAAAAGTACCTTGCAAAAAGGATCCTAGGCCTTAAACACATGACTTACATGGACAGACTCAAGAAACCTCAGTTGTTCAAAGTCTCTTATAGTCTACTTAGAGATGATCTCTGCTTGACTTATAAAGCCATGTCTGACCCAGCCCTACTTGAAATGCTACACCTAAAGAAATACCAATCCCCCTGCACCACACACTGCAGAGATCACAACCTCATTACCACAATTAACAGAACATGCTGGACAGACAGGTTCATCTCCCAAAGACTGCCCATACTCTGGAATAAGCTTCCCATTCATGTCAAGCAGAGAACCTCACTGGCCCTCTTCAGGAGAAATCTTGATGAGTGGTTGGGTAACAGAAAGTTCACCCCAGGGATCACTCCAGTTGTCCTACTGGATAGGGGCGCTGTGTACTAACATTGGGTGGCACGCTGCCTGGGCAATTTGTGGGGGCTAGGCTTGTAAAGGCTGCAGGGCCATTAGCCTAGCACACATCTATGAAACCTATCAAAATGTAATGCATCCAAATAAAAGAAGATCTACAGATGCAATATGTGTAGTGGTAATAGAATTTCAAAAAATATCTCCTATAGGAATGATTTGATTTATTCTAAGTTAGCATAGCTCATCTGATCCTAATTTTTTTTAATAATTTACTCTTCATCTGCAAGACCTTGAAAATGACTGTTTTCTGATGTTTTGAGCTTATTATAACTACAAATAATTTATTTTTGGGATAATTCTGGTCTATTATGGAGATTCCTGACACAGTGCAGTTACTTGCATCATTCCTTATTGCTAAGAAACACTTTTGCGGCCATTCTTAAAGAGTTGTTTGTTCAGGTAAATTTTGTCCCTGAAGCTGTTGCCTCATGCTTATGTATGTGGCACCAGTATTTCAGCTATGGTAGGGAATTTAACCCCATTGTTGGTATGTGTGTAGTCTCATTTCGCACAGCAGCTGGTGAGATCTTTCATGGGATTTTCTTTTAACATCTTGGATCTTTTCCTTGAATGGGGAATGCCTGTCCCATGACCAGAAGAATAATAGTTTTGCTGGGTTCCTGTTGGATCTCCTCACATTGATTTCAGTAGTTAATCTTCAGCTAGTTTTCACTGCTCTAGTCTGCCTAAGTGGTAGTTGCAAAGTGTTTAAATATTGATGGTACAGGGTTTGAGTCTTATACTTTCTTTTATTTAACTTTGGGTTATTGTCGGTAGCAGAGTGAAAACTTTCTCTGTTTCTCCAGTCTACCTTCATGCCTTACAGCACAGGATATGTGGGCTTTGGGGTATTTTATTCAGGGTTTCTTCAATTACTTTAGCTCTCTCTATGTGTTAGACATGGGGGAGGGGTTAATTTTCACTGCACAGATTTCTCATCCACACAGACATCTTATAAGAAAATAATTTAGATCTCTTCTTCAAAATAATTAAATGAATAAATAAATAAATAAATGTGTGTGTGTGCGCGCGCGCGTGCGTGTGTGTGTGTGTGTGTGTGTATACGAATCTATATTACTTGATGAATTTCTTAAAGTGTTGAAATTCACATGGCTGACACCATGTGATCAACATATTGAAAAGTTAAACATCCGGAGCATAGTATAAATTGCATTTTTCTGGGATGGGGGGCAAATTCTCCTGCAGCCCCGCACTTCCCCTTGTTAATCATATATACACACTCTGAAATCACACTACAATGGGGAAAAGGGTACAATACCCCATTCTCACCATACCATGATTTGTGATGTGTGTGTGTTGTGTATGAGCCAGTGCTTTTGCTATTTTTTCAGACTTTTCCATTAATAGAGCCATTTATTATTGGTTTTGTTCTATTTTCAGACTATTAGGAGAATAGATTTTCACAGGCTAATGCATCTTGTCCAGCATTTAACATCTTCATCATAAAATTTGTGGTCCCTTCAAATCTGTCTGTACTGAACATAGTAAATAATGGCAGACATCTTATTTCAAATTCCTATTCACTGAATTACATGTTCATGATTTTCATTTAAAAGTGGTTATCCTATCAACTTCTAAGTTATAAAAGCATTATTTTAAAATCTATTCCAAATTTTCAGCTGTTATTTCTTATGTTCCCTTTTAAGGGCTTACTGTGTTTCAGTTTCTATTGTAGCTACAAGTTATTTACCCAGGCTGACATTAGGAGGTTCTATGCTATTCAGCTGAATAAATAATAATAATAATAATTCAGTTAAAAAATCTTTCTGTCATGCTCATGCTGGCAGTTGAGTGTTTTGCAGGTGGAAGTGCTCTGATTTTTGTATATTTGTCAAGACATTTTTCTCTCACCAACTGCACATATATTTGATGTTGTTGGAGTGATTTGTGCCTTTAGTGGGTTTGCACTTGGATTTGGTTAGGCAGGGAGCTCATAGTACCACTCAATTTATCCATATTTATGAGGAGCCTTTTCTCATTTTAAATTTAAAGTCTTTATTCCTCAGAGTGCACATTGAAAGGTTCTGTCTTACACTCAGATTAAGATACTTTAAATTATACCCAGGTTAAAATACACGAGGATCAAGTAACAGAATTCACTATCCACTGATATCCTTCACTGAAGTTGTTAACAATATGTAGATAGTGTTCCATGTTTTCCTATCCTTTCCCCACTGTGTGCCTTAGTGTTTCACATTTGGATTTAGGAGGTCGAAAGTCATGATATGCATTAGTAGCCATATATTATAAATAATAATAATAATAATAATAATAATAATAGCAATAATAAAAGAATATTCCAATATATAATTTATTGTTGGCAGGTTGATTAAATATGCATAGTTTTACCCTACATTTGGCAGCCACAGTGGTGCAGCAGTTGGCATTGCTGCCTCACAGCAAGAGGTTCTCCGGTTCAATCCTCAGCTGGGGTGCCTTCTGTGCAGAGTCTGCATGTCCTCCCTGTGGTTGCGTGGGTTTCCTCCCACATCCCGAAGACATGCTGTAGATGGATTCGGACACACTAAATTGGCCCAAGGTGTGAGTGCATGCATGTGTGTGTGCCTTCTGTGGAAGGTTAGGTGCCAGGCTGGCAACTTGACACTGTAAAACTCCACTGCCAATCATGAGTGGACAGTGATCCACTGTGGCGACCCCTAACCAGGAAAAAGCCAAAAGAAGAAGTTTTCCCCTACATTTAGTCTATGTACGTCTGTTCCATTTCTTCCTGTTTTTTGTTACATGCACATTTTGTCAGCCTGGTATTTACACCTGTGTTAATGATTTCCCAGGCTTAGAGTAGCCTGTGGTGATTCAACCTGGTTGCTGAAGTCCATTGAAGTCCATTTATAGGCTTTTGGTGACTGTAGTTTGCATAATTAGTTAGGTAAGGAATGTTTGAGTGGCTTTTTAGATACCTTGTCTCAACAAGGTGGAATACATTTTTTGATTTTTTTTTTATTGCAAGGGAATTACCCTGGTCCCAACCAGTAACTACCTTGGATCTGTTGATAAAAAACAGGGATATGGTAGGCCTTGGTAAACTGTTTTCACTGTTTCCTTCCTCCAGTTTTTACACTAGTTCCACCCAACTCACATATAGGATCGCTGACAGTTTCTCACAAAGTTTGAATGTCCTGACAGGTGCTGGTTTCTATCACTGTCCATGTACCAACTTAGAATCACTAAAGACTGAAGTTAGAAAATAATGACAAACATTTGAGTTTCAGACTCCATATCCTTCAGAAAATTCATCCTAATACAAAACCTGTTATTCTATCTAATTTCTAAGTTTGTAAGAGCAATATTTGAAAATTGCCCCTATTTGTGGGCCTTTGGCCCATTTTTGTTTATGGCTGTGTGCAGATTTCTTGCTTTAAGAGGTTGAGAGCTATGCTCTCAAGTTGCCAAAGGGAAAAGCAGCCTAACTAGTTCTCACTGAATTAGCATTTGTACCCCTTCAAACAGGCTTATTTACTATGGGCCAATATGCTAAATGTAGAAAGGTAAGTCTCATTTTTTTCCAGATAGAGAAGACAGCTGCACACATACTCAATAATCGCTGCTTGAGTTAGATTTCCCCAGTCTGGAAACTTAACTATTTTTAGACGCATAGATGAATAGATAGCCCAAGGTCATCTAGTCCTTTGACTACTTACACCTTGCCAGTACCCTTCCTCAGGCCCTCAGGCTGCACCACCACACACAAATTAAAATTAAAGAAGCAATATCACATTTTAAAATTATCTTTTTATACATAGAGATTGCAGCACAGTGGCTTACTTGCACATGTTGCACATTAATCGCTGTTTAAAAGAAAGACAATAACAAGTAAGGTGAAAAAACAGAGAGGTAACGTTGGGAAAAAGAAAGTAAGAAAAACATTTAGCTTCCTCTACCAGTAGTAGTAATAGCTATGTCTGTGATAAAGAAGATACTACTCAGCATATAACACTAAAATAAATAATTGGTCAAATAGAAGGCGTGCGCTAAAATACAGGTTTGTAATACATTATCTAGTACCACTATAACAAGGAGATCATTGTAACTCAATGGCAAAAGGCTTCAATTAATCAGTAGCCAAGAATTTCAGCCAGACAAACATCACAGAAATGTAAAGAAACTCATAAACATTTTTTTTTTTTTTTACTGGAGGGTTTCAATTCTCCTCTTTCCAATGTGAGGACTGCCACCATACAACCAGGAACTAAATATGGAACCTCTGAAGAACCACAAACCTGGAGAAAGAGGAAATTAGCTTTGTCCCATTAAAATATATATTTTTCTGGTAAATCAATGCCGATTACTGCCAGTCATTGAAATCTGACATATTATTATATTTCGTCTTATTGTACAAAAAAATGTATGTTGATAAGGGTTATATTTAAAATCTGCCCCAGATTTAAGTTTTTTTTTTTTTATATTTTTACCTTTATCCTGAATTCTTGATCAAAGAAATTGAGAGGTATGCTGTGAGCCTTTGTCTTTCTCTCTGCTGTCTCTCTTACTTGCTTTTTTGCACATTCACTGAATCATTCTGTCTCTCACATAAACATACACACACATATACACACACACACACACACACACACACACACACACACACACACACACACACACACACACACACACACACACACACACACGTGCTACACATTTTTCTTTTTCTTTATTTACTTTTTCATTTTTTATATTTGTTAAACAGCAAAATGTCAATTCATGAACATGAAAACATGAAGGTTTGCTTTACAGCAGCTTAATATGTTGCCATAATGGGATGCATCTGTTTTTTTTCCCAGGTGACCATTTTGTTCTGTAATAGGGTATCAGTGTATGATTTGCCCATTCTCTAGGATCATGTAATGTATGCTGCAATATATCTTGAGAGACTTTCATGAATTCTGACAATCATACCAGTATGTCAAACACTTTCCCAACCCCAGTGCACATTTAGCATTAAACCTAGTTGCAACCTTTCCCATCATAACCTTAGAGATGGCAGATGGGAGTCATTCACCATGGCTGAACTGGCAAGATTAGATCACTTGTGCAATATAGAAAACACTTTGGATAATGGTCAGTAGTTATATGCAACAACATTGTCCCTATTTATGCATTGCCTCTGTTGTTGCTTCTACTGTTACAATCCACACATATCTACAATATAACTCTTTGCTATTATTTCTTGAGAAAATTATTGGCACATTATTTATGTATGAGTTAATGAGCATCACTCCTGCTTCCATAGTACTTGTCTGTGAAACAAATAATGATAATTTTGCCGTGGCAGCCTATCTGGCAGCAAATTCAGGGAACACCTTATTTGTTTATATATGGATCATATTTGCCACTCTTGAGTGTGGAGATAGGCATGAATAGCTACCTGAATGACTTCTGTAACCCAGAGCACAAGGGGCAGGGATGATGCACAACACATTGCTTGCACAGTGGCTTGTCATTCCATTGTGTGAATAGTATTTTGGAACAAGATTTTCCTAGCAATGTGCCTCAGCATGTATATAATGACTCTTTCCAGTATCCTTGATATAAATGATTGGGATATGCTTAACATATCACCTAATGCCATCATGAGATATATGTGACAAGAATGTGAAGAACCATTGTAGTCACATTTTCCATAATAATAGGCCAGTAGAGGCATTGTTTGTTTTTATACCATCAAAACTAGTGTCCCACTGCCCAGGTCTTCATTTGGAGAGCTAGAAAATATAAAAAAGGAGCATTCCACTCCTTTTATTGGAAGAGCAAAAGCAAAATAAATCAATAGAATATCTGCTCTACTGCCGTTGGATCTCCAAGTCAGATACACACCCCGCTGCATGCTGTTTTATCCAAAGCAAAAGAGGTTAAAAAAAAAAAAAAACACTGCTTGCCTACCCCAGCTTTTCACTGAAATAGCAAAAAAAAAAAAAAAAACAGTCAGATGCATGCTCCTTCTCCTTCCTCCAGGTCTACATAAGAAGGCATTAAAAAAAAAAGTTCACTTTCTTAATCCTTCCCTGCCCCAGATCTTCAGTGAAAGAACAAAGCAAAAATAAATAAATAAGTTAGTAAGTAAGTAAATAAATAAATATATAAATAAATAGAACAAATAACTTTTGTTGTTCTTTAAACTGCAGCAAGATGGTAACAATTGGTTTGCTACAGCTTACTCACACAAAGCACTAATGTGCTAAACTACCTTTCAGAAAGAACTTGAAGAATGTGGGACCATGCACCCAGGACAGCTGCCTTATTTGCCCCACCCTTACTATGCTACTGGGGGCCAGTGATGCTATCTAACAGAGTGGATGGCCACATTGCATCAAGTGTATTGCTCAGGATATGCTATTCTTAATTTTTAGGATCATAACGCTTCATGTTGTTCACAGATGCTGGCATTTACACTGCCTGACCTTTGCTCACTGCATAGGTTCTGATCACCACTGCTAGTATGGATATAACATGGCTATACCATTCATATTACTGAAGTTTCCTGATCTAGTAATCGTTCCATTTTTGGAGTACTATATGGACTGCACCTGTGCAAATTGTCTATGACTTGTGCTAACAGTGATTAAAAATCATTTTGAGGGATGGCATAATGGTTAAGTTATTTATCTCACAGACACAAGGTACAGGATTTGATTCTCTCTTTTGAGAGAAACTGAGTAAAATTGACTTAAAATGGCCCACAAAGGCAGCCAGCCTAGCACTTATCTAAGAGACTAGTCACCAGCAGGGTACCTCACGGCTGCATGCTGTGGCTGCTACTATTTGGCATCTACTTCTCATTAGTAAAGGTTAATATTAAGGGCCTTTGGTTAACCAAGTTGTCAGATGAATGCAAATTGCGAGTTATCATGGAGTCTCACCATAACACAAAAAATTTAGAAGAAGGTCTAACACAGACAAATGACTTGTGCCAAAGTCACATATTAAAGCTCAATGCTAAGAAATACATTATAGTGCCTTTAGGGAAAACTACCACACAGGCTAATTACTCAGTAGATAAGACAGCCCTAAGAGTTGGCCAATTAGCTAAGGATCTGGGAAGATATGTAGTGTGTAATCTGGCCTTTGACCAACATGTGGCCAAGGTAGTAAGAAAACTCATTCTATATCACTCAACTTAGAAGTAAGGCTTGGCATTCAGATCCATAGAAGTCCTTATCAGACCCCTCATTGAGTATAATTCCCCCTTCAACATGTAGCTGACCAGACATATGTAACAGTCGGAATGCCCATAATGATTCTTTATCAGTGGAATCCAGGGTATAAACACATTGTCTTATATAGATCACCTTAAAGCCCTATCTCTATATACAGTCTTCTATAGGTTAGTGAGAAAAATCTATTCCTGGCATGCAAGGCATCCTTGGATCCAGCTCTGTAGGACCTTTTGCACATCTGCAAAATGAACAGCATCAGAACCACCATATCCAAGGATTTAAATTTGCTTGTGACATAAACAGGACATATTGGTGAGACAGATGTGTCTTAGTGATTCCCTGTGCTCTGGAACAGACTGTCCATCCATGAGAAGCAGAGTTCATCCCTAAACATACATAAGCATAATCTTAAACACTGGATGGAAAATTCAAAATTCACACTAGGTCTGGCCCCCATATCACTGATAGACAGAAGCAGATAGTAATGCCCAAATTAACATACACCCCACAATAGTTGTAGAAACATTCTAAGTTACTTACCCCATCCTAATAAATACCCACGATGCATAAGAACACAGTTTGATTGGGTTGCATGGCTAGGCTAATAAAGGTCCTGATGGTCATTAGCCCAGTATATACCTACCTATTTGCATTGTGCTTTCAAGTACATTTTCAATATTCTTCTGATCTTTACCATGGAACTTTGGAAAGTATTTCTTTTTTTGTTAGAATATTTTGCTTATTTGTACGTGTATTGTTCTATGATGTCTGGGTTTTATTGCATGTTACACCTTTTTATGTAGAAATGCTTTATGCATGTCTTCCCCATAAATCCCACTGAATAAGTATAGTCGTTGACACTTGAAACAGGTTTATAATAGTACTAATTATAATTATAATTAGTTGTCTACTGATGTACTATGCTCTTCATCTGTAAATATTTGTAAGTAATTGCTATGTTAAATTGTTAATTGCTATGTAATCCAATGTAACTACTGTCTGTTTATTTTAACTGTGGAGCTTTTCTACCCGGGCTTCCACTGAAAATGGACCTACGTCCAGTCAGACACTCCCGGTCAAAAAATGTAAATAAATAAATACATAATTATAATTATAATTATTGTAGTATTTGGAGTACAATGATTGTGCTCCAATATCAGCCAAAGGATATGGTTGTTATGCACATTTCAGATATTATGCTTTTCTCCTGATTTCAAAAAAAGTATAACAACGTTTGTTATAGACCTTTTAGAGCTGTTATGATCTATGTTTAAACTGCAAACTTACAGTAGTCACATAAGACAGTGACATCAATTTCTGACAGTTTTGGAATATATCATACTTCACATTACCACGCAACAGTATAATACAGTGATTTGTGAAGCAAATTTTAAGGGTCTATAAGCTTGATAGCATGCCATGCACCCACATCCCTGCCCCAATATCTGATCCAGCAGAAAGTACAAAGAATTATGACTGATTATAATAAGCTTTTTATATGTTCCTGAAGTGGATGTCATGATTCACTTCTTGAATTTAACATCCCTCCTCAAGGAGATTATCTTAGTATCCATTTCTTGAGCACATAGCAACGTGGTTACAATCAGAAACCCAATCACAGTTCTCAGTGGTATATACCTTTCAAAGTTGTTATGATTTTGTATTGAATTGCAGCACACACTGCAGCCAACATAGTGCAAGTACTGTAAATATCGGACAGCTTTGAAGACTGTACTGCATTTTGCACTACCACAGGGGGAACCTTTATGGAAGAGTAAAGAGTAACAGCTTTCAAAGCTGTTACTTGATTATTGGCACACATCCAGGACCAGCTTAACATGGAGGCTGATGGAACAGCGGTTTCATGTCCTCATGCCAGAAATATACCCTTCTGTTTCTACTTCCAGTTTGGTTTCACATGCTGTGCTTATTGTCACACCAAATAAATTGGTCATAGGTTCATAGGTTCATACTAGGCTATCTGCCCTGGGGCATTTAAAAGCCTAGCCAGAGTGTGTGTGGCTTTCACCACCCCTTAGGATGAGAATGCTATACCCATTAGTTTGCTGTGCCTCTGTCCAGCAGTGATACAGAGATGATTCCCGGGGTAAACCTACGATCTCCCATCCACTCGTCAAGATTTCTCTTGAACAGAGTCAGTGAGGGGCTCTGCCTCACATGGACTGGGATTCTGTTCCATAGTGTAGGGAGTCTCTGGGTGATGAATCTGTCCCTCCAGCACGTCCTATTTATATCCGTGTTGAGGTTTAAGTCTCTTGCTCTCGTGGCTCTGGTGGATTTGGATTTTTTGAGGTAGAGCATGTCCATTAATTCCAGGTTGGACATGGCCTTGTATGTCAGGCACAGATCACCTCTGAGCATACGGTATGCGACTGAATAGAGCTGGAGTTTCTTCAGTCGGGCATCGTATGACATATGTTTGAGCCCCTTTATCCTTTTGGTGAGGAACTTTTGGGGTCTTTCCAACTGCTGCAGGTGTCGGGTAAGGTACATTCCGAATGGGGCGTTGTACTCAATCATTGGTCTGATAACTGAAGAGTACAGGGGTACAATGACCTCTCCTGATCTGGATGTGAATCCCTTCATGATCAGGTGGGCAATGTAGAAGGTCTTCCTAACCACTTTGGCAATGTGAGTGTCAAAAGAGAGGTTACTGTCAACTTGGGTCCCCAGGTCCCTGATAACTTCTTCCATGTTTAATGGATTACCACCTATGTGGTAATTAGAGGTTACCTTGTTTTTCCCAAAGGGTATGACTATACATTTTTTGGCATTTAGCTTAAGGCCATGGCTCTGGCACCAGTTATCCATTTCTATGAGACCTTTCTGGAGGATGTCTGTGTCTGATGGAGTGTCAATTATGGTGCCCAGTTTGCAGTCATCTGCAAATTTTGTCAGCCACAATCCCCTATGTTTGCCTGCACTTCAGAACAATAAATGCCGAACAAGACGGGCCCCAGGACTGGGCCCTGTGGGACACCGCTCGTGACCGGCTTAGAGTCTGACATGGCACCAGCAACTCTAACCCTGTGTGTTCTGTCCTTGAGCCAGTTTGCAACCCATCTTGTGACATATGGGTTTACATCTAAGCTGGTGAGCTTTTCTATGATACCCGAGTGAGGTATTGTGTCGAACGCTTTTGCTAGGTCAAGGTAGGCTGTGTGAACTGCCTTACCCTCATCAATGGCCTTAGTGACTGTTTCGAAAAAGTCGACCAAGTTCAAGAGGCAGGATCTGCCCTTGACAAAGCCAAATTGGGTAGGATCCAGTGTCTGTAGGTCCCCAATGTCTTTATTTATGAGTTCCATTATGATCCTCTCCATAGCTTTGCAGACAAGGCTCGTCAAGCTTATGGGGCGGTAATTTCCAGGGTCCGTAGAAGCACTGCCTTTGTGGAGTGGGACCACAGTTGCCGTACGCCATTCTTTGGGTACGTATCCTGTAGTAAGGCTAAGATTAAACAGCAGCCTTATGTGTGGGTTTAGTTCCTCATTGAGTTCGTGTAGCACACAGCCGGGGACATCGTCCGGTCCCATTGATACTGTGTTTTTTGCTTTAGAGAGAGCAGCTCTCACCTGGGCATCTGAGATGTTTGGGAGGCTAGACTCTGGTGGGATAGATATTTCTCCTTTTGGGGGAGAGGGAGGGGAGAAATTTGCACTGAACCTGTCTGCCAGTATGTTGGCAATGTCTGTGGGTTCAGTGATTTTTTATCATTTTGGACTAATTCTGAGCATATCTGGGAGTTTCCACCCAGGTTTCTAACATAGCTAAAGAAGGCTTTATGATTGTCTTTTGTGTCATTAGCGATTTTTCTCTCAAAGTTGGCCTTGGATGATTTTATGAGTGATCGTAGTTTTGTGCTAGTATTGATCAGAGATGCCTTCCCATTTAGGGATTTTGCTCTGTCATGTAGTAGCTTTCTCCTCTTGTTGTAGAGTTTGTTTATGGCTGGAGTCCACCAGACCGGGCCTGCCTTTGGTGGAAAGGGTCTTGATTTTATTAGGGATTGCTTGATCCATACATTCCTGGAGGTGCTCGTAGAAGGCATTTGTAAGGGTTTCAGCAGCGTGGGTTGCGGTTTCCACTGGCTCACGGCCTTGAAGGATACCACTCCAGTCTTAAGAAGTGTGAAGTTTGCTTTTGAGAAGTTCTTCACTGTGGTCTTTTTGCTGGGGTTGGGCGGGATGTGGATCTCCAGTGAGATTAATTTATGGTCTGATCTCACCAATGAGGGATATACTTCTGGTGTGGAGCATTTTGTCCCCATGTTTGTGATGATCAGGTCTAGTATATTTTCTCCTCTTGTGGGAATGGTGACTAGTTGTTCCATAGCATTTGAGTTTATGAACTCAAGGAACCTTTGGGCTAGGGTGTTGGGGCTTGAGTAATGTTCCCAGTCTATGTTTGGGTAGTTGAAGTCACCCAATATGATGGTGTTTGGAGAGACATTCATACTCTCCAGTGTCTTCAGGAAGGCTGTGTGGGTTTCCTGAGTTTGAGAAGGTGGTCTGTAGCATGTTACAAACTGTAGGGCAGTTTTACCTATGGTTAATTGCACCTGGATGGTCTCCGATGCTTCGTGCGTTGCCACTAACCTGGAGGTGTAGGTATCCTTTATGAATATGGATACTCCCCCTCCTTTTGTAGTTTGGTCCGGATTTTGAGGCCGGAACGCATGATATGAGGTATAACCTGATAGTGCTGGGGTGCTCTCAGGAGCCTTGAACCAGGTTTCAGTCACAGCACAGACATCGATGTTCCCCATACTGAGGAGGGCTTCGAGGGTGTGCATCTTGAGGTTTAGACTTCTGGCATTGAGCAGTATTACCCTTAGTTTTTTTCCATTTTTGTTTTCTAGGGCGGTAGGTTTATCATTTGAGCCTTGCCTAAAAAGGCACTATGGGGTGGCAAGAGCCTTTGCCAATATCCAGAAGCCCAGGGTGACAGGTGCAAGCCGTCCCTTCGAAGCAGCGTGGCTTGTCAAGCATGTCATCCCAGGCAGACAGACATTGGATCCCCTTAGAATGACACCAGTAATTAAGCCAATTATTAAAGCTGATCATTTTGTCTCTGTATTGTGGCATCATTCTTGGTGAGGGTAGGATACTGCTCAGGGTCAGGGTCATACCGGCCTGGGCTACATAATCTAAGAGCTCCTCTATGTCTCTTTTCATGTAGTCCAGGGAGGTACGTCTCAGGTCGTTCACACCGGCATGGACAATGACTGAGTCATACTTGTACTTGCTGTGGAGTGACCTGAGTGCTTGTGTTATGTGGTGGATTCTAGTGCCTGACAGGCAGCTTACTGTGATCTTTTCCTTGTTCAGTCTGGTGAGTGGGACGTCAGTTTGTCTGACTATGGAGTCACCTATAACAAGTGTGTCTGGCATTGTGTTTGGCCTTAAGGGCTGTGACTGTTTAGCACACTGACTTTGAGAACTATGTGTTGCATGTCTTATGTCTTGAGGTGGCAGTTGCTTGGGTGTCTGCTTTGGAGGCCTCTGTAGTTTTGGTAGATTTTTGATCAGTGCCTCCGAGTATGTCTTTGTGTGTTTATGTGTTTGTTTTGCAGTTGTGATAGTTCTATGTGAAACTGGGTTTGTGGTGTGCGTGGTTTCCTTCTCCTCCTGTCTGGTCTTGCCAGTCCTGAGTTGAGAGAGCTCAGCCTCCAGTTTGGCTATATAGTTGCATCTCTCACATGTATTTGTGTTTTGTGGGAGAAGGAGTGGGTTGTCTGTGTACATGAGGCAATTGTAACATTGCCTCAAGATGCCCAGATTCACCAGCTGAACAGGAGAGGACGCTAGCAACTGACCCTTGACATGCTAGAAAAAGTGAAAAAGTTTGCTGTGTAACTGAGTCAGAAGGGACCTATAGGGAAATGGGTACTCAAGGGGATTCTAGGCTAATGTAGTACTTTGTTTAGTATACAAGTACTTTACCTATATAAAAATGCTTTAGGAGCAAGTGCTGAGCTTTTGAGATAGAGAATAGACTGTTTAGATTGCAAGTAGAGAAGTTCTAAGGGAAAAATTGAAGAGCAGACTTTACGGAGCCAGAAATAGTTTAACCTTGTTTAACCGGCGCTGCCCGATGGTGCTCTATGGGCAACTCCGAGCTAAATCACGCAAAAGCGCGCTAAAGCGGGCTTTATAGCAGGGGGTTGAAAAGAGCTAGGAATTCACTCAAAATGGCCAATAGACTACAAGTTTCTGGCTGGAACCACTGCTCTAGGGACAAATAGGCTGCTCAGTGCTCCCCACTCCCACTGGTGAACAAAGAAGTTTCCCTTTATCCAAATAAGGATATGGAATAGCACAGGAACCAAGCCAAAGCCCAGAGATCAGCAAACTCTGAAGACTGGACTATTCTAGTTCAGTAAGGCGGGAAAACAAGATTTTTTTTTTTTGCAGAAAACAGGAAAAACAGACAGTAAATGCTATAAATGCTTTTAAACGGCTAGCGCACTTGAGTGTGTTAGCCTACAGGTAAAATTAAGCAACAAATAACTTTTTTAAAAGTGCAAAACAGTTAATCAACACAAAAACAGTTTAAATAGAATGCAGAGCTGTATAAACAGGCGAAAATGCAGTCGCTAAGCAGTAAATAATCAAAAAGCCAGAAAAAAATACTTAAATCAGGAAAAGTCACTCTTTTGCTCTCTGCTGCTTGTAGAACTCTGCAGGACACCACGAGGAGCTGTGCTGAGTTGAATACAAGCGAAAAAGCGCGCTAAAGCGGGCTTTATTACAGGGGGCTGAAAAGAGCTAGGAATTGACCCAAAATGGCTAATAGACTACAAGTTTCTGGCTGGAACCACTCCTCTAGGGACAAATAGGCCACTCAGTGCTCCCCACTCCCACTGGTGAACAAAGACGCTTCCTTTTATCCAAATAAGGATATGGAATAGCACAGGAACCAAGACAAAGTCCAACAGTAAGCAAACTCTGAAGACTGGACTATTCTAGTTCAGTAAGGCGGGAAAACAAGATTTTTTTTTTTTTTTCTTTTTTGCAGAAAACAGAGGAAAAACAGACAGTAAATGCTATAAATGCTTTTAAGCGGCTAGCGCACTTGAGTGTGTTAGCCTACAGGTAAAATTAAGCAACAACTAACTTTTTAAAAGTGCAAAACAGTTAATCAACACAAAAACAGTTTAAATAGAATGCAGAGCTATATAAACAGGCTAAAATGCAGTCGCTAAGCAGTAAATAATCAAAAAGCCAGAAAAAATACTTAAATCAGTTATAGCAAATACAGTTATAACAAATGCTCTGAAATATACTGTATATTTCCAAAATGTTTGAGAAGGACAGTCAGAACACAAGAAGGTTCAGGCGAAAGAGAAAAAAAAAAGTTTTGTTTTACTTTTTGAAAGGGAAAAAGGAGGAACAGAAGGCCTTATCAAATGTTCTCTCTGTATTAAGCAGAATGAGCTAATGACACTAGACTGGGAGGTGTGTCACAGTAGGGGCGGGCAACTGCACAGTCACCAAGTATAAGAGCAAGACACCAACAGGGAGGCAGGGTGGGACAAAATAGCCTACAAGACAGCAAGCACTACAGAGACAAATGAAAGTTTTTAAACAGATAAGGATTTGTGAAGATACTGAATAGACAAAGTGCTTTATATATATTAAATTGTAAAAACAGTAATCTGTAAAAATAATAAAAAAAAAAATCCTTTATAATCCTTTATAATTTTCTTCTCCACGCCCTTGAAGGTTATAATCCAGTGCAGAACATATTGCTTCTGGCCACTTTCTGACAGCACAATGTATCTTACTGATTTCAAAGACACAAAACACACTACATCCCTAACTTTTATTTTTTTTTCTCTTTGGTAATGAATCAGCAGTAAAGTCACATGTATTATAAATAAATATGTCTGGTAGGCTTCGCATTTTTATAGCGGTAATCCATAAGGAGTGCCACTATGTGGTTATGCAAATCCTGGACTTCAATGATGAATGTGTGAATGCAAAGGTATTTTTATAAACATGCATCCCTATCAAAATAGCATAATATACTTAAGGCATAAGTGATAGGGGGAAGCTGATGTTCAGATAAGGTGCATTATACATTTGCATATCAATAGGATTCACAAAGATGACTCGATAATGAACTCATATGCATGCCAAATGTGTAAATTGCCCTGAATTTATGCCAGTAAGCAGAAATTTAACAGAAGAATATGGAGTTGCTAGGGGAAGGGAAAATATTTCACTTGGTGTCAGGGAAGTGCTTATGTGTACATAGCTGGACTACTGAAAAGGTCATTGGGGAAATTTTTCATTTGGTGTCAGTGAAGTGTTTGTCTATACATGGACAGACTAAATGTTTCATTTTGGTGCTTTTGCATACTTGGACATACTGCTGAAGGGATCGGTCGGGAAATGTTTTATGTTGGTGCTTGTGCATACTCAGACATAACTATTGAAAGAAACAGTGGGGAAATGTTTTCATTTTAATGCTTGGGAATACTGCTGAAGGGATCAGTTTGGAAAATGTTTCATTTTGATGCTTGTGCATACTTGGACATACTACTAAAGGGATGATTGGGAAATGCTTGTTGCTGTTTCAACATACTGCTGAAGGGATCAGTGGGAGAATTGTATCATTTTGTTTCTTGTGCATACCTGGACAGTGCTGAAGGGATTATTGTGGAAATGTTTCATTTTGCTGCTTGATCATACTTGGATATACTGCTGAAGGGATCAGTGGGAGAAAGATTTATATTTCAATGCTTGTGCATACTTGGACAAACTGCTGAAGGGATCAGTGAGGAAATGTTTCATTTTGGTGCTTGTGTATACTTAGACACATAGCCAGCCTTAGGTATAGGCCAACTAGGTGGCTGCCTAGGGCGCCTCTATAGCGGGGACACTTTTTCAGTATTTGTTTGTTTATTTTTTTGCAGTAAAGATATGGTTTCTTTAAAATGTGTTGAGTGAATACAGGAAAAACTGAAGAGTAATAGAAACTGGGAGAAAAACGAAGAAAAAGGCAATCTGGATGGCAGTGTAAGTAGACCAGGATGAGGGGATGTTGTGGAGCCCATTTGCCTAGGGCAATAGTTGACCAAAGGCCAGCCCTGCCTAGACATACTGTTGAAGGGACTGGTATGGAAATGTTTCATTTTGGTGCTTGGTCATATTGCTGAATGGATCGCTGGGAAAGTATTTTATTTCTTTGCTTGTGCATACTTGGACATACTACTGATGGGACCCAATGGAGAAATGTTCCATTTTGGTGCTTGGACATACTGCTGAATGGACTATTTGGGGAAAGTTTTTTTCATGTTGGTACTTGTGCATACTTGAACATACTACCATATGGATTGCAGAGAAAAGGTTTCATTTTTGGTGCTTGGACATACTGCTGAAGGGATTGTTAGGTGAAATGTTTAAGTTTGCAGCTTGTGCACACTTGGACATAACTACAGAGGTGATCCCTTGGGGTGATTGATAGGGGAAGCACTTCATATTGATACTCGTGTATATTTGAACATACCGCTGAAGAGACTGGTGGGGTAATGTTTCATTTTAGTGCTTGTGCATACTCAGACATACCACTGAAGGGGTTGGCAGGGAAATGTTTCATTCTGGTACTTGGATATACTGCTGAAGAGATCAGGGGTCAAAATACTTTATTTTGTGTCATTAGTGCTTATGCATAGTTAGACAAACTACTGAAGGTGTTGCTGGGGGAAACAAAACATTTGTATGTCAGTCAGTGAAATGCTTGTGCATAATTGCACAAACTTTTGAAGGGATAGCTGGGGGCAAGTTCATGGATTGCATGTCATATATCAAAGGTGAAACACTGCACTTATCAAGAGATATGCATACTGTGCAGATACTGGACTATGAATTGTAAGAACACCTCATTAGCATATGCCACTTTACAAAATAATTCTTATTTGCGTCTCTTCATGATTAAGGCATTTTGCATTAGCATAAATGCCCTCTGTGAATCTCACCTTTGCTATTCTCATTCATAAATATCAGGGATACCCCTATTGCATTTGTGCAACATTCTTGTGGTCCTGAAGAAAAAAGAAGTTATGTACTCACCATAATGTTCCATATGAGTAGTTTTACTTCATTTGTCTTCAACCTGTGGGTCATGGATCTGTATCAGATCCGAGCCGGCAACTTTTGCTAACATCAGTTCCGAGCTCCAAACTCCTCCCCTTACCCATAATACACCTCAACTGCCTTCCATCCCCAGATTGAGTTTACTGAACTTATACTAAGAATCCAACCTGAAAGATTTACTTGTGACCTATACTGCAGCCCGTAGGCTGATCATGCGCCAAGGTCCGGGGGTAGGTGGGGCGGACGGTTGAAGACAAATGAAGTACAACTAATCAGATGGAACATTATGGTGAGTACATAACTTCTTTATCTGAAATAGTTTACTTCATTTGGTCTTCAACCTGTGGGACAGAGTCCCCAGCTACTAAACTCCTGGGGGACCCTCATGGAAGGATATTCCAGAGCACCGTGAAACCAAAGGATGCTCTCCTTCTGGAAGTCAAATCCAATTTGTAATGAGAAATAAATATATGAAATGAGGACCAAGTAGCTGCAGAACAAATATCATCCAAAGACAATCTAGACCAAAAGGCCACAGACATAGCCATGGACCTAGTGGAATGAGCTTTCACCTGACTTGGAGGAGACATTCCTCTGTCCTTATAGACCTGCAGGATGCATGAAGAAATCCATCTATCTATAGTGACCTTGAAGATAGGTTTCCCCAAAAAGGGTTTATAGAAAGATACAAACAATTGATTAGATTTACGGACATTTTTTGTCCTGTGCAAATAGGGGACCTACACTAACACTAACTGAGAGAAATTTAGAAAAATTATCCACTCACAAAAGGTTTTAAAACCCACTGCTAGTTGGAGCTCAGAAGACACGATGCTGAAGCAATTCATGGCAAATGGGATCTGGGGATGGAAGGCAGTGGAAGTGTATTATGGGTAAGGGGAGGAGTTTGGAGCTCGGAGCTGATGCTAGCAAAAGTTGCCGGCTCGGATCTGATATGAATCCGTGACCCACAGGTTGAAGACCAAATTAAGTAAACTACTTCAGATACTTTGTTTTGTTCCTAGGAAATCATAAATTGAACTTAGTATATGTCTATTAGTTATAAGGGGTTACTGGGCATTTCAGTAGGAAGCTAATGAACTGAATATATTTTACAAGTTTGCCAATTTCATTGTTACATCAAAATATGATAATTGCATTGCTTCAGACCACATTAAATATGTGACACATGGATCACCTGATATTCATAGTGGGTTACTACAATAAACTTTTTTTCCTTATAAGTAAGTAGCATCAGTACCCTTTAATTAAATAATGTTTTAGGAAAGTGACCAAGACATTTGCAAATGCTTGGCCTAGTTATTACTGTAATATCAAATTTCAGTACAATGAAAACTGAGAGGACTTTATCCACATCTATGTTCATGACAGAGCTGGAATAACAGAAGATTATATGACACAGATCCACAAAGGGCTCTGGCACATATCCCTGCCTAAGTGAATCTATAGGCCTGCTACTGAAGTGGAGACATCAGTTGCATGAACCTGCCATGATGGTTTGTTGTTCCACATGCTGGAAGCCATTAAGCAGTACTATTCCTGATAAGCTAAAATGTCTTCCATTACACAAAAGGACAGATTTCAGTGCATGTTCCACGAAGAAGATGTCTCAGAATGCACAAGTTCCTTGACAGTAACATTTCAATAGCCCAGCTTGTGCAACATTTCATTTTCTATGCTGGAACTCTCCTTCAAACTGAATTCGGAAGTTGCTTGAAGTGCAAAGCAGTAAAGTTAACACACACAAAAAAAAAAAAGAAAAAAAAAAGCTGATCATTATGCTAATGACCTATATCCCTATATCAGTGTCATTTATTGCAAACAGTGGACAAAAATCTGCCCCCACCAAAATGACTTGAGATGGATATTTGTGTCAAGACATTGTCATGGACGATCTATGCATGTCATCCCTGGGCAATATAGACACACGAATCACAGATCAGTATTAATTAAATACTGCAAGAAAAGCAATGTCCTGTACTGCATTGCTTAAAAGTAGAACCAGTTGGCTCAGCTCTATATTGCCTATCAGCTTTTTCCAATACTAAGGTTTCCTGGATACACTAGTGGGGGTGGAACCGTATACTGGTATAATACTGCATTGCACCTAACTACAGAAGTTATCAGTGCTGCTGCAAGCTATACATACTGTTTGTCACCAATATGATAACCACCATATATGCCTCTGCTCCATACCAAATACATTTTCTGCCTATTAAAAGGACTTCTTCAATCCCACTATATTTTATTTTTAACTTTGTTGATTAAGATATTTTTCCTGTTGAAGTAGTTGATGGCACATTGTGTAGACAATGTTGTTGAAAATGATTTTGTTACAGTCCTTGATACAAGAAGGTTTGTAAAACACTTAATTGCAAATACAACTTTATAAGATATGCTTATGCTTTGCAGTTTCTGAAAAAAGTCCTTACTTTCCAAACTATGAATAAGGACATAAATCTGTATCCATTGTTTTGCTGTTTGAGTAAAGAATTTTAATGCACCTATTTAGCATTTACTTATGAGTGTTGTTTTATTTTGAACTAGTTGCAATAAAGTACATAAATAAGATAATAGAAATTAAAGGTCTGAAAGGAAAACAAGCTGAAATAACTATAGTCAGAGTATCTGATGGACAAATGCGGACTGCTCTGCTTTTGGATACAAATGAAGATTAAATGACCTGAGCATGCCTTTATTGTGATAGACAGTAATGGGTTCTTTTATTTCACTGGCAGTGTCTGTGACCCACGATCTCAGTGCTAGGTCAATTAACGACCTCAGCTGGCGCTGCTCTGCCATCTGTGTCATAATTACACAATAATCTTTGTGGTAATAAGCTTTCATATCACACTCAAGCACAAAAAAGGCATTACATTATGTTAATGCTGACTTGACTAAGGTTTCTCATAAATCAGCTGACATGAAAAAATAATTTACAAATGTGATAAAGTAGCTCATTATTTTTTTTAAATCCAGCATTTAAAGCATTTTAATCAGGAGAAATGGCACAAAGCCCAGTTTGCCAACAAAATATTCACAGTTGTCTAAGTAAATACTGTTAAAAGTGTACTATAAACTGCTATGAACTTAGAAAATCTTCAAATACATTACAGAAATAAAATGAAAAAAATTATACAGCTGACTACATAAATAATTTCATACCTACTGCTAATGGTGCAGCCTTTCAAAGTGAAACAAGTTACACATAATACACTCATCTGCATGTCTGTTTTGCTAGTAAGCATTGCATTCTCACTATGTTATGTCAAAAATGTGATCATGAGATATCAGATAATAAATTATCATCTTACACTATAGTATCAAATAAGCAGTAAATCCAAAAATTCCAAACACTATCCCAATAGCTTTTCCACATTTCTTTGTGAAAGTTATACCCAGTGACCAGCCATTTTAAAATGATCAGTTTACTAGCCTAACTTCATTAATTGACTGTTCCAGATTCTTTCTATATCATGGTTAACTGATGCCATTTTTGTAGTCAAAATAATTAGACATAAAATCCATATAAAAACTTAAAGATACATTCTGTTGTGATATCCTGACAGAAGGGGAGGTGAATATGTCCTATCACTCTTTGTTCAGCAGGGGAGAGGAAAAGATAAAAATGGGTAAAGAGTCACTGACTAACATGTAGATGTCAATAGATGACACCCATATCAGTACTTTATAAGGACATCCCAAATGTTATCTTTACTGGTTTGTTAGATGCAGTATTAAGTTGTACGTATCTAGATGAGAATCCCTGTTCTTTGATGACTGCAGCACAGTAGTATTTATGCAAAATAAACCAAATAACCCATATAAACACTGCTTATGTTTTATGTGTAAAAGTTTAGTACAGAAGTGATGGATATTATTAGAAATTATTAGACCATGGACGGTTAACCAGGTATCGTGCTTCAGATGTGCATGCCATACAGGAGATTGGACTCTTCTTTTTCTAGAAATATTGTGTGGCACCAAAACTTGAAAGGCTTTCTGTGGGAAAGCAAATGAATCTGCAAACTGGTTTAAGACCCAGCCTCAGCTCCCAGAGAACAAACACGAAACAAGGTTCAGTTTGGCAAGGATTTGTTATCAGTTGCAGTGATGTTTTTATATTATACATAGAGGCTGAAGTGCCAATAGGTAGCCTCAAAAAGTGCAATGAGTTTTTTTGACCTGGAAAGCAAGGATATCCTAAATGGCCATCAGACCATTTGAAAATGGAAGTGTGGTATGCTATAAGAAACATTTGTAGCAGCAGTATATGTAAGGTTTGCTAACAGTTAATAGAAAGGGATAAGAGTTTTTGCACTGAGGATGAAATAGGGGGAATAGATATGTATGGTTTCATTTTTAAATTTATTTAGACTTCTTTTAACTTGAATAGACAATTTGCTGTTCTTGCTCTTTAAGGCATTATATTTAAAGAGATGTAATAAAAATACAAATCATTATGTGGTCTGATACACATTTGAAAATTTTCAGTTACTAATGTCTGTGCATAAATTTGTTGGCAAATATAATGTTGACTTTTTATAAATGTAAAGAAAAGAGATAAACAAATCTTAAAACTGTATTTTTCTTGCAATATTTGGGTTGCATTATTAACTACATAGTTTTTCATTATGAATAATACAGCACAGATAAAAGGTTCTTTGTCAAAGCCCTTTGTGGCTTATCTTCATCAGCAGATCCAGTAAACACATTGTATACAGCAAAATCCTCATGTCATAAAAAGACTAACCCCGGGATTCAATAAAGCAATTTTACTGTGCCAGAATAGTGTAACAGCTTCTACATGGAATATGGTCACCCAGCCATTCAGTAAACAAGGCTGGGGCTGGGCACGAGTCTGCCAGCAATATTCTGGCACAGACACCACTGAATAATGGTAATTATACTTCATTTGCTGGTGAAAACCATGCAAATGAGGTGAATTAGCAATTCAGTAAGCAGGCAGGCATCCGTGTCATATGCATTTCTACAAAAATCAAAACGGAGGCATGACAGCTCAAAGTAAAGCATGTATTATGTCTATTAGGCATGCCAATGGCCAAAAATATGGCCATTGGCATGGAAAATAGTTGCAAAATTATAAAAATAAAAGTTTTTTTTTTTTTGGCCAATGTCTGCTGTTTAAGCACAGTGCAGTGGCATGCAAATGAGATCATGCAGAAAATTAAGAAAATGTGAAAAGGCAATTTTAAGTGAAATCTGCATTTTGCCATTATAGTGGGTAGCATGCAGAAGCAAAACAATAACAGTTAACACTGATTGCTAAGGAGAAAGGTTCTGGTGTAGTGGTGCAACGAGGGACTAAGCCAGTGGAGTACGCAAATTAAATAAATTTATTGAACAGCAAAATGAGAGACTGTGTCTGCCTGCACCTAACCGTGTAGGAGCTATAATGCTGCAGTGTAAGCAGGAGAAGCAGCTGGCTTGATGTAAGCACGATGGAGCTCCACTGCCTCTATCTGCACTTAGCTAAGCACAGCTATATAAGGGCATGTGTCTGAACTAATTTATGAACTGCTGAGCATGTTCACATCCTTGGAAGGGCCCTTTCTGCTCAAAACTGTTTACTATAGCTGCAGGCATTTGCACTGCCTGCTGCGGGGCTTAAACACAAATGGAAACAATAAAAAAAAAAAAAAAAAAAAACAGGAACCAGCAGAATTGTTTACATTTGAGCAGTGGGTGTGCTCGGCGCACCACAGGGCTTAGAAGGGGCGGAAATGGGAAGGGAAAAAAAATGGAAAATAGCAGAATAAAGGCACTCAAGTACTAATAATATAGCTAGCAGGTGGAATGTATCATAGTCAGCCAATCACATAGGCAGCATCTAAAACACAACAGTATAAATTAAGGAAACATCTTTCAGTCTATTTTTCCCACAAATGCTGCACTATTGGTGTACACACTTGGGGGAATTTTAACTGACAAATGTTAGGGGCTGCTGTCACTTTGATACATCAGTATGTGCTAAAGGGTGAGGGCAGTGAAGAGGATAATGCTGACAACTGCCCCAGACTGAAGAGGAGGAGGAGAAGAGTGTTCAGAACCAGGGTAACCTACCAGGGGCTACATGATCTGGAGATACTAAAGCACTACAGGATGGACAGGGACATACTTCAGCAACTCATCGAGCTGTGCCAGCCTCACCTCAGACCCAGAGCCAACAGAGGGGAAGCCTTCACAGTGGATACCAAGGTATGTGTAGCCTTAAGAATACTATATGCAAGCACTTTCCAAAGACCTACTGGACACATCATGGGGGTCTCCCAGGCATCTGCATCCAGGGTACTCCACCAGTTCCTGGATGGCATATTACCACATGCTGGTGAGCACATTTACTTCCCCAGCACCCATGAGGAGAGGACCAGCAATATGTATCTCTTCCACCATGTAGCAGACTCCCCGAATGTACTGGGTGCCATAGACTGCATCTACATCCACATCAAAGCACCACCCAGTGAAAAGGGTAGGGTCTACGTAAGCCGCAAGGGCATTCACTCCATCAACTGCCACGTCCTGTGCAATGCCCAGGGAATTATCATTAATGTGTGTGCTGGCAGCGCTGAAAGCTATCAAGACTCCCACATCTGGGGGGGGGGGTTGGTGGTGGTGGAGCCTGAATGGCTAACTGAAAGCAGCAGTATTTTAGAGCTCCATATATCTAGTTAAATAAGGCAGGGGAAATATTCTTTTTTTCTTCAACATATAAAATCTTATAGATAAAGGACTAATTTACATAATTAGAAACTTAGGTGAAGTTTTACAAATAATTTCCTGTCAAAAAGCTTGGAGATATATTCACTTGTTAAAATGAGCAACTCAAGAAAATCTCACCAGGATCCTGTCTTAAAGAAGGAACTACAACAGATGACATCTACCCTGCAGGAGTTGTCTTTGAAGATGGATGATTTTAAAGAGAACCTGGAAAATCTTAAAACAAGCAGTCAAAAACAGGCGGACACCCTCAAGGAAATGCTGCAACAACACCAGACAAAGATAACAGGAATAGAGGTTTCTCTAAATGACTTAGAAAGCAGACTTAAGGAAGAGGAAACACATAAAGAACTACTTCTTAAACAAAACACTTGGTTGGTTAATAAAGTAGATGACTTGGAAAATAGGGAGAGGAGAAATAACATTAAGATTTTCAGATTACCTGAAAACACAGAAGGTGAGGATATTATTCCCTTTTTATCAAGCTGGATCCCTGACTTTTTAAATTTAAAAGAATGTCTTTCCTTTGTCATTGAAAGGGTGCACAGAGCTCTTGGAAACCTGCCACTAACTCAAACTCATCTAGAATAATGGAACAAAGGAAAAAAGTGTGGCCAATGATAAAGTTTCTGAAACAAAATAACATCAAGGCACAACTTGCATATCCAGCTAAGATAAGAATTATTGTCTTAGAGGAAGCCTCTTCATTTATTAAAACTAATAATGTGATTACTTTACCAGAATATATGGATTGGATGTCACCTTCTCTCAAGAGAACAAAAGAAACAAATGCATGGACAGATTTCAAAAAGAAGAAGCAAAAGACTGATACTGTTACAGCCAAATCTCTCAAAGCATCTACTATGCTATGAATTGTTTTAACATTACTTTAAATGACCAATTTTACTGCTTTGAATTTTAAAACAAAGGTAACTAACTACTGGAATCTTTATTTATATTTTTTTGAAAATAGATGACACATGAGAGTTTTCACATTACTTCAGGTATGTAAAACAGGCTACTTTTCTTTCACAGAAGGAGGGTTATATAGCACATAAAATATTTATACTGTTAATCAACATACATAGTATATGTGTATTTTCTCTTTTCTTTCTGTTTGTTCTCTCTTTTCTCATTATTTATTCTAACTGCATCTTGTCTCCCTTTTTAAATTCTCTCCTATGTACTATACTAATATAGTCTGTATATATTTAATAACTCACTATCTATACATAGATAAATAATAGTCTAAAATAATCTAGTTTTAATGCAGACTAATTGGAATAGTGAACTTAATTGTTATTACAATATTTATTAGATTAATGATAGTCACTGTTATGCTTATTGGGATTGGGGACATGTTCGTAATTACCTCTGAAATGTTCCATTCATGTACATGTGTCCTTTGAATTATTTCCTTTTAGTATTAACAAATATATATATATATATATAAAAAGGAGAGAAAAATGTACTATTGGTTAAGAGAAGTGAAGCTTTCTTCACATTTTATTTACATTGCCATAGCAACAGTAAACAATCACTGCAGTTTCTAAGGACACTGTGAACCTGTGAAGTGCATTTAGCCTCACAGATAACAAATAATAAGAAAAAGTAATGTTGTTTAGTTATTAAAATGAAAAACAACCTAAGCAAGGTAAAATAAATACATAATAGGACTATTTGTGAAAATTTTATGATTTATTCTCATAGGATTACATATTCCTGGAAACACAACTGAAATGTTCCCAAACTACATGTGCACTTAAATCTAGCTGCTTGATTAAAAAGCATTACTCAGTTTAACAAGCTGATTCCACAAGCTGTCTGCGCTATAAAAGTTACATTTTATATGTTTCTTGAAAGTGACAGTCTCTAGAGCACATGAAAAGATACATATTACATTTTGCAACATGTTATCTTTGCAGTTACCTCACACTCTGTATAAACTCACTTGGCAACTGATAGCTATTCTTTTAAAATATCAGTTTAAATATTAAATGTGCCCTTGAAATGCTATTGACATTTCGACAAAATATAATCTGAATTGAAAAATGAATGACTTGAAAGAAGTGAAGTAATGCATATATTTCAAAGACAGTTCTTGACACTACAGTGTAAGTAAAAATGTATATTCCGCTATAACCACTGAAATTAACTATAACAAACAACAAAAACTGGTGACTACTGGAGTAGCAAAAATTGCAACAGCCACTTGTAAAAACACTCCTCTTTAATTGTTGTAAAAGGTCAGATGAAGTTGGGGCATTGCCCCCTTCGAAAGCACTTAAAGTCGCCCGTTTTTGTTGTTTGTTAAAAATGTATGTTCACAAGGAAGCATTGAAATGTTTTAGTCTTCCAGTTAAAATAGGTTACTGTCAACATTTTGTGATATCAGAAAGTTTGAAGAGCTAGGAAATTATTATTATTTGTTTTTATAATGATTATTAGACAGGTGTTAGACTCTGCTTTGTTTAATGAATTATGACACATGTTTATGAGGAAAAGTGGACTCAATTAGATGTTATTACAATAGTTATTAGATTAATGGTGGACACTGTTATGCTTAATGGGTTACGGGGCATGTTAGCGATTAACTCTAAAATGTTTCTTTTATATACATACTGTCAGTTGAATTTGCTATAATATTAACATAATATATAAAAGGAGGGAAAAATGAACAGTTGCTTGTGAGAAGTGAAGTTTTCTTTACCCTATCAGTCTCGTGAACTATTTCAGTTTTTTTTTTAACACTCATTGATTAGGAACCGCTATATTCGCATTTTCATGGCAATAAAAAACAACTGCGGCAGTTTCTATGGACTTTGTGAATCTGCGAAGTGCATTTATCGTCGCAGATAACACATAACAAAAAAGTAATGTTGTTTAGCTATTAAATTGAATTGCAATCTAAGGAAGGGTAAATTAGATAACTTAATAGAGCAACTTATAAATACTTTATAAATTACTCACATTGGACTACATATTCCTGGAAACTTAACTGAGATTACTTGTGAACTTAAATGAAACTGCCTGATTAATAAGCACAACTTACTTTACCAACCTGAATCCATAAGCTATCTGCTCTATATATGCTACATTATATATGTCACTTGCATATGACAGCCTCTAGAACACATGAAAAAATACATATTATTTTTGCAACATGCTATATTTGCACTAACCATACATTCTAAACTAACTCACTTGGCAACTGACAAGTTATTTATTTGAAACATCAGTCTAAATATTAATTGTGCCCCTGAAATATTGTTGCTGTTTTGACAAAACAAAACCTGAATTGAAAAAGGAATGATTTGAAGAAGTGAAGTATTGTACAGATTTCAAAGACAGCTATTGACACTACAATATAAGTAGAAATTTATACATGCAAGGGAAAATTGAAATGCTTTACACTTTTAGTTAAAATAGCTTATTGTTAACTTTTTGCTTATCAGAAAATTTAAAGAGCTAGGAAATTATTTCTAATTTGTCTTTATAATATTTACTAAAGTGATGTTAGTCACTGACTTGTTTAATGGATTGCGAGTCATGTACAAGACGGACTACTGAATGTTATTTCTGTTTACCTATGTTTGCGGAATTTCTTTTATAAGTACTGATTTAAAACAAGGGAAAGAAAGGGAAGGAGAAATCTCTGTTTTTGGTCAAGGGAGGAAAGGCTTAAGACTATTCTAACAAGAACTCTCTAATATGCTCTAAACACTATTTGATTAATACTTACCTAAGGTAAGTCTTGATTACCATATGGGTACCTACACATTCATTTTGGACCTGATGTGATTACCCATTCTGGAAGCAGGAGGTGCCCTATGCAAATTGAGAATTGTCAGGGTGATCATAGTTCATTCTTAGACTCTGGTTTGTAAAGCTATAAATATGTAAAAGCACTGCACACTAGAATGTAGGGCACCTCTACTCAGAGTCAGGATACCACTGATAAGCCATGTCTTTTCATAAGTGTAAGTTGAAGTTGGTGAGCTGAAGAGTGGGGAAGTAAAGGAAGACAGTACACCTACAGTAAATTCATATTTCACTAGTAATCACTCATTGTCTCTTATAGAGTCCTTTTAGTCAAATTATTTTAGTAATAATCTAACTGTTGTTGGCTTATTTAGTGTATGCTCCTCTGTTGCATTTAATTTATCCGAAATGACATATCTGACATGTTTGGGATCTCCTAAGGGTAACTAAATATTGGATCTTTTCCAAGTCAACATAATAATTGTTTACACTACTAACATTCCACCCTGATATATAAAATACTATAGAATAATAATAGAATAATACAGAATTTCATATCTCTTTTAAGAAAATTCTCCATATAATAATTTAACATATGGAGTTCAGTTGATATTGTTGGTTAAAGGTATGAGTGATAATCAAATAGATCTATCTTTAACTATTGGATTAGGAATGACTTTCATTCCATGTTTAATGGGAAATTCATTTTTACTTGTATATGATACTTTAGAATTAATGTTTTATAGAAGTACTTTTCTAAAGCCTGACCAGAATTTTACCCTACTTGTATATAAAGAAGAAAGAACATTACATTACACTCCCAAGTTTACACACATAAAAATAACATTCAGTGTTATCAGAGAATATGTTATAACTACTATAATCAAAATAAAAAAAGAAGCAAACTGTTTCTTCCAAAAATAAATTGAAATGGATTTAACATTCTTATCATTAAATACTAATGGCTTAAATAATGCAAATAAAAGATCAAACTTACTAAAATATTTAAATCTAAATAAGGCACAAGTAATATGTCTCCAGGAAATGCATTTTAAGACTAATGATAGCTTAATTTGGAACCCTAAGGACTATACAGTCTTAGCTCAATCCTCCTATAGAACAAAGACAAACCGAGTATCAATTCTCTGGAAGAAAAACATAGTAAGTTATTTATAGATATGAAGATAAAGAAGGCCTACTGGCGTTTGTTATAATTAAATTTAATAACAGAATATGGGCCTTAGCTAATCTATATTGGTTCCCAAGAACTGGAGCAGGAATGGTTAAAAAATACCTAGATTTTATTTTCAACAATTATAAAGGAAATCTTATACTGGGAGGAGACTTTAATTATACCTTAGAAGCTTCTGAAACCACCAAGAAGTCTTTTTGCATAGCAACTATTTGAAAATCCTTAAAAAGCTGGATTGATTCATTTCATTTAATAGACACTTTTAAAGTAAAAGATGATAAATCCTTATTATTTTCCCATAAAGACAATAGATTTGGAACACAAACCAGAATAGACAAATTATTCATAATTCAAGATTTACAAACAAAAATCCTCAACTTCTCAATAGTTCCATTCCCCTTCTCAGATCATGATTCTCTGATAATGAAGCTCCAAATAGAGTTTAAAACATTTAATCCTCTCAACTAGAATTCCATCATATATCAGGAAAATTAAAGAATTCAGACCCTGGATGTTATCAGAACTATAATTAGTTCTTGAAATTAATAATACAACAGAAATCAGTAGAGTCATGGTTTGAAACTCATTAAAGGCATATTTATTTGGTAAGACCCTTAGCTGGTACAGAAAGAAAGTTAGAGAGTGGGAATCTGAATCATTAGACATGCAAACCAGAATATTGGCAGCAAAATCTAAAAAAAAAATCAGAATTGTCCAGAAGTAAAAAAAGAAATAGAGGGATTAAATAAAAAATATAATGAAATTCTAACACACAAAACTTGTCTAGCCTTGGAAAAATTAAAAATAAACTCATTAGCCACCTCCCCCAGATATCTACATAACTTATCTACAAGAATTAAAATACAATCTAAAGCAAATAACATTAGTAGTATATATCATGAAAAGAAAGTGAAAAAGTATTAGATTTAGGAGACATCCTTGAAGCATTTTGGTCCCATTATATGAACACTTCATAAAAGAAGATTTAGACACCAACCAAATAAACTTAGATACAAACCTTATCAATATAAACACAATTCCAGAAAACTTAAAACTAGACCTACAAAAACATATATCCTACAAAGAAATTGTTGACAAGATAAAAGAAAGTAAATCTAACAAAGCTCCAGGGATAGATGGTATAATTATGGAAATTTACAAATTCTTCCCTTCAACAGTAATCTCCCTTTATCATAAAACTTTGCTAGAAGTCCAGTCAGAAGCAAACATACCACCCTCATGGAAATATTCCCTCATAACACCAATTCTAAAAGATAATAAACCATCAGACCTTTCCACCTCATACAGACCTATATAATTACTGAATAATGATTACAAAATATTCATGTCAATCCTAGCTAACAGAATGAAAATCCCACTTTCAAAGACAATTAATAATGATCAAAATGGATTTTTATATCACAGGCACACACATGATAATATTAAAAGGATACTTACTCTTATAGATTATGTGAATAAAGAAAATAGAGAAACACCTGTAATCGGATTAGACATATAAAAAGCCTTTGATTCCCTCAACTGGGAATATCTATTTAAAACTTTAGCACTATTTGAATTTCCTCCCCCTTCATCTTATTACTAAAAAAATATATATATTAATAACTTAGCCTACATTAAATTAAGTCCTTTCACCTCAGAATCTAGCCATATAATGAAAGGTACTAAACAAGGATGCCCACTTTCTCCTATTTTATTTGCTTTGGCTATAGAAATACTTGCAGAAATAATACGCAATAATCCAAGAATAAAAGGCATAGAAGCCTATGACCAGTACATATCTAAAATAATGCTTTTTGCTGATGTTATTTTATTAACCCTATCAAACTCCAGAGAGTCATTAGGAGAGCTAGAAGAAGTAAGGGTAATTTCAGGTCTACGCTTTAATAGATCAAAATCAAAATTTCTATTTTTAAATAAGAAAAAAGAACTACAAGTTACAGATAAATCCATCACAGGAAAACAAGAACTTACGCTAAATTATTTAGGAATAGTGTTATGCAAAAATATAAATGAAACAATATTAATAAATTATAAAAACATTATTGAACAATATATATATATATATATATATATATATATATATATATATATATATATATATATATATATAAAAGTGGAACAAAATTACATTAAATCTTGAAGACAGATTGCAATTTATAAAAATTGTCTTATTGCCAAAAATACTATATGTAGCATTAGCAATACAGTTAATTCCTGAAAGATGCATTCTTAAAGAATAAAACTCATGTTTATTAAAATTTTTATGGTATTTCAAAAAAATAGTTCTAACTCATCACATTAGACCCTGGAAACAAGGAGGATTGAACTTCCCAGAAATAGAAACATATATAAAAGCATCTATGCTTAAAACTACAATAGACTGGATAAACCCAAATTATTTTGACAACTGGAAAGAATTAACAACGGCTATATTAACAAATGAATTTAATCTGTTAAAAAAATTTTAATAGTCGACAAATCAAACAAACCCTGGTACATACACTGCATAAGTATAATATAACAAAACCTTCTAAAACAACACTGATTAATCATTACATCAATTCCTTTAGGAAACTTATCAATGCAAACATAGATCTAAAACTTTCCTCACAAAATATATAGGGAAACAATAACCTCCTGGGAACAAAATGGATTCTTATGCTGGTTTCAATGTGTAACTAAATTAAATGTTTTAGATATACATATGATAAAAACTGCTTACAATATTCCAACACAGGACTGGTTAACCTTACAAAGCATTCTAATGTACACTCGAGATTTATGGAGATTAATTAATAATTCCTCATTTAAAGATATTCCAAATCCAATAAGTTTTCTGTATGAATTTATATATAATAGTTGTGAAAAGAAAAATTCCATTTCAAATCTATATAAAGAGTTAAAAACATACAAAACAATTCCCAAACCATCATACTGGCAGTTCTTAACAAAAGGTCAGTCATTGCAGTTAACAGAAGAAATTAAAACTAACATCTTACTATCAGTTAATTACACCTCTAACACACAGTACTGGAAAATATTTAACTGGAAATACTTACATAGAGCATTTTTAAAACCAGATAGAATTAAAAAGATTGGTGCTACTACAAAAGTTTTTGCTGGAGGTGTTTAAAGTCAAATAAAGCAGACTGCATTCATATTTTTTATGAATGTAATAAAATTAAATCATATTGGAATGGAATCAATAATTTTTTACAAGCTTTATTTAATGAGTCCTTTACCTTAACTAAAGCATTGATTATACTAAATGTAAATGAAGGTCCCTACCTGAATAAGACAAATATGTACTTGTTACGGACAATACTTGCTATATCTAGGAAATGCATAACCAGGAGGTGGAATTCAAATACACCCCTGACCTTTGAAGAATTCTACACTTTACTGAAGACAACTGCATCAATGGAAATAAAAATCAAAGAACTACGAATCTATCCCAGGCCATTGGTAAATAATCCTTGGAAGAAAGTTATACCTTTGTTGGACACTCTGCAATAATCAATATTGTATCTCTGATAACTGATCTGTTAATTCTATATTTAATAACATACAGTGTATATAATTGAAAGTCAGGCTATTGTAAATATTGTATATAGTTGTTTAAAATGATATTTAAAAATATTATGTAAATGTTATTTTAATTGAAAATAAAAACATTTTTGAGGGAAAAAAAAAGACTCCCGCATCTGGCATTCCTCACAGCTGTAACAGGGATTTGCCAGGTGGGACTTCCCATATGGCCATCTGTTGGGGGATGCTGGCTATGCACTTGAGCCATAGATGATGACACCTATCAGAAATGCACACACACACAGACACACACACTCAAGAATTCCATAATGAGGTACACACACAAACCAGGATTTTATAGCTTGAGTGTTTGGGATGCTCAAGTCACGGTTCCACTGCCTGGACATATCTGGTGGAGCCCTGCAGTACTCTACAGCCACATGTGCACACATGTTCATAGTATGTGCCATGCTACCCAATACGATCCTGTGGAAACAGCTACGACAGGAACAGCACAGGGAAGGGCCACGCAGCCCCCCACCATTGCCAAAGTTCCCACAGGTACAGAGGGACTCAGAGAAGGAACCTTCTGAGCCAGCTCCAGTAGTCAGATGGAGGCATTCCCAGTATGTCCTGGCCCGGGACTTGACACTTCTCTCCGACTCATGCACACAGTAAAATGGATGTTACAAACATCACACTACCTGTACCTTATGATGTATAGCCAGTGTACTGAGTGCATCCAACATAGGCAGCCCTCAAGCACTGTCCTCACAACTGACACAGGCACAAGGTAAGTCATTCTTCTTAACAATAAATGAATGGAGTAGTATGTTCTGGTAGCATATCTATGATATCGCTGCATGCATGTAAGGGAATGGAGTGGCCTACTGGGATAGCAGCAGACAACTGACAACTATGTGGGACACCAGGAAATGTTTTCCCAATACTGACTTCCCAACACTATGCAGTAGTACACAAGGTGACAAATCTCACTGCAGTACATGTGAGGGACCAACTAACTGGGGGGTCATAGATCACAGGCATGGATGTCAATGTGAGGGTCCCATACTCACCCTTCAGTCTCACCCAGCAAGTCAGCCATAGAAAACCATAAAGAAATGTCAGGCAAAGGCCCATAAATGGCGTTAATAATGAAATATCCCCCTACAGACTTTTGCACAGTGATAGCACAGCAGGTCTTGCAGTTGCAGTAAGGCTCTAAAGGGTAAGAAGTCTGAAATGCAATTGTATGTCATTGCAATTTGATCTGTGGTCTTTAGTGATATGCCTCTAGTCTCCAAGAGAGATCACAGTGCTATGCTAAATGGGACCAAAATGTAAAGCAAATATCAGCACAGTCTGTGAAAATGTGTACAGTTGACAGGTATGCCCCCCACACCCATATTCCCACAGAAATACAGTAACATGCATGTCTGTAGGGAAATAGCAGCAGAGCACACATTGCCAGGGCTGTCCCAATCAACATGATAACTTGTTGCATGTCCACAATATGCAGGGGTCAATGAGCTATGTATATGTGTAGTAAATACTGTCAGGATGTGGCCAGCACTTACTCCTGGCTGTTGTGTCATAGTAGCCTAGGTACAGTACTGTGGTTGACAGGGTCATGTTCCAAGAACTGCAGCACCAACTATTCTACATGTCAGCTACACCTATGGTAGGAGTTATACACACTGTCCATACATCAGTATCTGTTATTGCAGGAAAGCTGGATAGGTCATGAACAGGGGGCCACACATATGGACAGAACATAGCTTGGAGTAACCTAAACAGTGTCTACCATAACTCTCAACTGCACAGACCTATTGCAGAATGTCCAGAGGTTTGCATTATATTTGTGGTCTGTATATTATGAAATAGTGGTTGTCTGGCAATTCACTGGCAAAGCACATAAGACTAAGGTCAGAAAATAAAGAGAGATTGTAGTGTCAGACTTCATACTCTATAGAAAAATGCATGCTAATACAAAACCTATTATTGAATCACCTTTCTAGGCTTGTAAGGCCAATACTTAAAATGGTCCCTATATTTAGGCCTTTGTCCCCCAATTACTTATGGCTTTGTCCAGATCTCTGGCTCTCAGAAGTTGAGAGGTATGGTGCCTAGTAGGACAGCAGGTACCTGAAGGTCAGTGTACTGCCAGTTTATAAAAGGCTGCCACCTTTCTGTGTCAGCACTTACAACATGTTACTGGCCAACAGCCATACCCCTGGAATGACACATGTTGTCACAGAAGGAGCACAAGTATGCCTTGTATATTTGTTCTGCTTGTCCTAACATTGCATTTGCCTGTCAACTATTTGCAAAACAAGACAAGAAAAGGGTAATGTCAAAACAGCAATGGCAGACAGTGGGGAAGCAGACATCATACCCATAAGACCAAACAAGCAATTACCAAACTGTTCTCCCAACTCTCTATATTTGGCAGAATATTATTAACACCCTGTCCTCATGTGTGGGCCTTTGTCTGACTGTCATATTTGGGCCTGCCCAGATGTTAGTCTGTGACAGTATGACAGCTAAGCCCACATGTAGCCTCATAATAACATATAGCAACACAAACCATCTAAGAACCACAGCAAAGGAAGTGGTGCAATGATGGACAATCTGCTAAATAGGTACACTCAGAGGTGTGAATTCCACAACCTTGTATGTGATGTTACGGCATTTATCCCGCTCACATCAGAATTACAAATACATAACAACAGCCACTGTGACCAAAGCCTGTGACTGGACTACAGAAGGACAAAGAGACACACATAACAGAAAGCAGAACCACTGGCCAGATAAATGGAGAAAGTGCACACTAGAACAAATTGTGCAGTAACATAGGTGCCATACAGTGTATGGAGTCAGTAAACATCACCTGCAAATACACAACACACACCCATGTAAGTGGAGGTCCACAAAACAAAAACCCAAACAATTGACACCTCAGAGGCAAAAATACATGAGAACTCCACAAACCTACACACCACAGACCATATAGACTCCACACACTAGGGTCTTGCAAACACTAAGGTTTTACTCTAAATCACAAACACCTACCCTACACAGATAGGCTAACAGCACTATTCCTCTACCCAGTTCCATACAGACTCTGCTGAGGTGACCCCTGCCTGGCATACAAAGCAATCCAAACCCTGCCTTGATGGGACTGTTGCACATCTGGAACTCAAGGCCCACTCCATTAACCTGTAGGTGCAGCATCAACCTGGGCTGTGATATCAGTACGGCTTGTTGGTGTGACAGATATGTATACCACACACTCCCCCATCTGTGGAATACATTCCCTGTCAACAGCAATCCAAGTGCCTCAATACCACTAGTGATGTGCTCCCTTTATAAGTGCACAGGAAACACAAAATACAGTCCTGTCATTCCACCTGTGTCCCTGCTGGACAGGGGCTATGTGTGCTGACATGTCATAACATGGGCTACACTCTCATCTGCATGGGTTATAAGGGCTTCAGGGCCAATACCCTACTAATGTCATAGCAACCTATCAAACTATACACAACTGTCTGTCAGTGGTTCACCACATTACTTTGTACTGCTCTGCCACTGACATACCTGGAAGTCACAGTGTTATGTGGAATATACTACACATATAATGGACATTAATGCACAGTAGAGTGCACTCGGTACCCACACCCATACCTCTCAACCTCTGACAGCATGACATCTGGAAAAGGTCATAAATAAAAGTGGGACAAAGGCCCAATGCTAGGCCTGTGTTGTAAATATTGCCCTTACATACTGAGAAAGTTGGTAGAATAATGGGTTTGCATTAGCAGGAATTGTCTGAAGGTTATGAAGTCTGAAACACTAGTGTCTGTCATTATTGTGTAACGTCAGTCTTCAATTATATGCAACTAACTTGCCATAAAAACACAAGTTTATGTAAACTGGATGAAATTTCTAGACCAACACCTGGACAATCTGCCAAAAACTGTACAGTTGAGAGGTAGGATATGACTTTTCAGGTAAGATTAATACCACACAAGCAGGAGATCCTCAGCCAGTATATCACCAAGTTGCAGGGTTGTTTACACAGCTTCAGCAGCCAACCAGCTGTAACCACACCTCTCAACTGGCCTTTTTGGGCAAGAATGTATATAGTCGGGGTCATAATATTGGTCTGTGCATCATACATCTTGTATTCCTCTGGTAAAGCACTGTGATGATCTGAGGATGTCTGTCACTAGGTAATGACACAATACATTGCAGTATCAGACTTCAGATATGTCAGAAAATGTCTGCTAAAACAAACTCAGTACCACTAGCAAATTCCTGTTTACTTTTGAGAGGTATGGCTGTAGCACACAAAATCCTGGACCAGAGTACAACTATCTCTGGAATGGAGTCCCATTCTCACTATAGAAGGTCATACTGGGCATGGTGCTACACTTAGAGAATCACAGGCCATATCAGAACCCACATCAGACTATATAACTGTATTGTGCATATATATCTTTGCATACAGACAGGTATGTACACCTTAACTGTCCCTACACACACCCATCAGACAGGATTACCCTCAGCTAGCTGTAGGTGGCCATATGTGATATATCTGCATCTGTTCCATGTGATACACAGACATATATATGGGCAACATATAACAATATGTGAAGCATACACACACATAGATGTGGGGAAGAGAGAGACAGACACTGACAGAGAGAGAGAGAGAGAGAGAGACACACAGAGAGACACACAGAGAGTGAGTCATACACAGAGATGCCCTGAATGGCATAGAGTGATGTCTTGCTGCAGACAGTGGCATATTGGTTGTAACCAGTTGCATGTGCCAGCATGAAGGTGTGCTCCATTGTGTAATAGTACTGAGGTGGAGGTTATAATATCTCATCACCTGCCTGTGTGTGTGTGTGTGTGTGTGTGTGTGTGTGTGTGTGTGTGTGTGTGTGTGTGTGTGTGTGTGTATAGGTTTAAGTATTAGGAGGCCGTTCCCATTCAGGACAATTCCCATTGCCCTACTTCAGAAGATCTGCTGCTGTCATTCACCTTAGACGTACCATTGGACACCTGTCAGCCTTATAAGCACTATAGTGCATGAAATAACTGTGTAACACTGTAGTACAAATAACTAGATTGGTAGGGGTTCTAATCTCAGTCCTGGAAAATATAAGTGTGTGATAGTGTGTGTGTTTGCAGGTGAAACAGTTTTAGGCCATTCCCATTATAAACTTTGTGGTGTGTGCAATAGCATAATAACACTATAGTACAAATAACTAAATAGGCAAGGTTCTATTCCCACTTCTGGCAAATGTGTGCGTGTGTGTATACCAGTGTGTATATGTTTGTAAGATGAACTATTTTGAGGACTTTTTCACCCATAACACTTCCCAGTGCCATATTCTTGCAGTCTTACTGATGTCATTGCCCTAAGAAGTACCTTTGGACAGCACTCAGCACTATAAGCTCCATGGCACATGTAATAACTAAGTAACAGTATAGTACAGATAACTAGATAGGCAGGGTTTCTACACTCAGTTGTGGCAAATGTTTGTGTGTATGTTTGGAGGGTAGTGTATTTTGATGCCCTTCCCACCCAGTACATTTTCCATTGTCATACATTACAAGGGCACTTGATGTAATTGACCTTAGACATATCTTGCTATACTGTTAAATTCGATAAGCTCCATGGTGCATGTGATAACTGCGTAACACTACATTACACATAACTAAATAGATAGGGGTTCTAAACTCAATACTGGCAACTGAGCTGCTGTGTGTGTGTGTGTGTGTGTGTGTGTGTGTGTGTGTGTGTGTGTGTGTGTGTGTGTGTGTGTGCGTGAGAATCACATCATCCCTGTGTGTGGTTGTGTGAGAATCATATCCTCTGGGAGTGTGGGTTATACCATTTTGAGGCATATACCACCCAGTACACATCCCATTGCCCTACTTTACAAGGCCTGCTGATGTCATTCACCTTAGATGTACCTGAATACACTTATCAGCCCTCTAAGCTTTGTGGTGTGTGCAATAACTGTGATAAACTATAGTGGAATAATTAGATAAGTAGGGGTTCTAATCTCAATACTGTAAATCCACAAAACCAAACAAAACCAAAAAGTACACAAAAAGCTCAAGCCTTCACAAACAGGTGCTGCATTTATTTTTCAAACTGCAAGTACACTCTTTCATTCCAAAAAGCATTTACAAGGAACTTCATCAGACAATTACAAAATAATAATTGCCTGGTTAAATACTTTTAAAGCATGACATCACTTCTAGACCCATATTTAAAAGCACAGTGTCTTACTTACATGTAAAAAGACGTGATTTAAAAACATATGCATTAAGAAAAAGTGAAACATGTAAATGTGCATGGATAGTAAAACATGAACCCTGACATTAAAAACTATGAAGTATTTTAAAAAAACAAACACAACACATGTATATTCATACTATTTACATACATATGAAGTTTCTCACTTAAAAATCCTTCAGAAAATGCATGCTATCACAAAACACATTTTTCTACTAACTTTCTATAGTTATAACAGCAATATTTTAAACTTTTTACTTGCTGTGACTTCTCTAACTTGAAGCCGCTATGTAATGACAAACTTCAGAGTTTCAGACTTCATGCCCTTCAGAAAAATGTGTACTAGTGCAAAACACATTATTCTAGCAACTTTACCTATATAACAAGACATATTTTACACTTTGTCCCTGAAGGTATTCCACCCCAACTTGAAATCATTAGATAATGAGATAGACATGCTGAGTTTCAGACTTCATATCCTTCATACTATTTGCATACATATGTTCTGTTATATGTTATATTAAACAGTATACTTCACAAGACTGTGACTGAATAATAATTTACAATTTGGTGATTTTGCAGCTAATTGCATTATATGAAGAAAATTTGATTCTGTTTCACTTATAACTTTAAGGACAATATAGTACAGGAAGTACAATGAAATGAGCTGATAATCAAGGAGATTTTGAGCACTTGGGAGTGGACA
>NC_056728.1:1521640337-1521655337 GCF_019279795.1 Protopterus annectens
GTGGAGAAAATATCTGTTAACACTACCTGACTGTTTCTACATTTATTCCTGATTCCTTGTGTGTAAATATGCACACATCTTACTACCACTCCCTGGATTTGAACCATGTCTGGCTGTACAAAACTAACAACTAAGCTATTTCTCATCACACTGAGCTACTGGGAACTGCCGTACAGTTTTTGACTGGTTTCTGCCTAATACTCTCTTGGTTAGACAGTTTGATCTTGTAATCCTGAGATGCATGCATGACAGATAGTGTACTGTGCATTAATCCTTTGAAATAATACAATCTGGACAGCAAACCCATATTTGCTGTGGAGAACCTATATACATTCTATTTCTACAAAAACATACCAGAGTAAACACAACAGTTTTTGGTATGGATCTTTATTACAGTGACATGACACAGTGCTTTAGTACTACATATCCTGTAGATCAATATTAGTGGGACAAACTTTATTTGGTTAACACAGTAACAGTATACCTACTGGCAACAAACAATGTACTTCTTAGTTATTTGCACTATATACTGCAAGATAGATTTGTACTACCAGCCTGTCAGCACAGTCTTAACAGTCTGTTGGCATGGATTTTGATGTTGCTAGCTTTCTCTGCTGCAGCTGTAGGGGAGAAAAACAAACATTATCATACCTGTTTATCATATACGCAGGCTAGACTTTGGTACAAACTACTAGATACTGATATTTACACACTACTGGAGCATTTTATGCCCATGCATCTTGGATCCACTGGGCAAAGAGTGCCCCCTTCCTCTGCTTTAGGTCATCATAATGATGCCATACCTGCTCACCAGTTTGGGGGATTCCAGTAGCACTGGTGAGATCCCATGCAAGATGGTCCCAGGCCTCTGCTTTGTATTGTGAGTACTGGTACTGGCCATGCAGCAGTCTCTCATCATGGTTTTCTACAAGGAGTCCAGCCATGACCCTGGACTCCTGAATGCCCCAGTGCTGCACCCAAAAGTGCATCTCCTTCTCCATCGTCCGACATAGTACCTGCACAGATCAATTACAACAGGTTCTGGCTGTATTCCCATCTGTGTGGTTTAAATAATGCCATATTCCCGCTCTTTGCTGTCATTGGACCTTTTTGAAAATGATAAGCTCAGCTAAACGGTGTGTAAATTCGCTAAGCTGAGTCAAACAGTGCTTAAAGGGGTAAATGCTGAGCAGTGCTTAACAGTGCACAAATCCACTTAGCTGAGCTAACTGCTGCTTAGCATTTACATTTAAGCAATGCTTAAAATGGCTAAGCATAGCTGAGCACTGCTTAGCATTGCTCAGTTTTCATTTAAAAAATATCAGAATTATAGATTAATTTATCATTACTGACATATTATTAAGTGCATATGATTTACTTTACATGACACCCCCCTATTTGCTTTAATTAAATTACCTTGGGGTGTGACTATACTGTATGAGAGACTTGTATATGCATGGGTGATTTCACATGTTATATGCACTCACACTTTCATTTTGGACCAGCTACAATAACCTGGGTGAGAAAGATCACTTACTACATAATTTTACATATAAAAACTTACTTTTGACAATGCTTTCCCATGTAAAAACAGAGTACCTGTCTTGGTTCTCAAACCATCAACACCTGCATATAAAGCTGGACACTACGCTATCTCATCACTGAGATTTTAGCTATACATTTTTATTTAGCTGCTAAATATGGCAATGCTGAGCAGAGGGCCCTAATGTGCAAACCTGCTCAGCTACGCTTAAACATATCTTAGAATGGAAAATAAAATGGAAATTAGTAAGACCACTTTATTGACATGTATCAATACTCCTTGTCAGTCACAGCAAGGGCAATTGTAAGGGGACTCATAGGGACAGATTTTAAATATTGCTCTTACAAATTTAGAAAGTTGATAGAATAATAGGTTTTGCATTAGTATGACGTTTCAGATGGATGTGAAGTCTTAAACTCAAATGTCTGTCATTATTTTGTCATTATTAATGACTCAAATCCTCTGCTATTTGCAAGGTAGGGACAGATATTTGGGGGAACACACTAAAAATATGATGCAGCATACCTCTCAACTGTACAGATTTTTGCAGAACGTCCAGATTTTTGCCTCATACTTTTGGTTCATTTCTCATATGATTGTGGTTTTCTAGCAAATCATTAGCAAATCACTGTCAGGGTTTAAGTCAGAAAATAATGACAGCATTTGAGTTTCAGACTTCATAACCTTCAGGAAATCCATGCTATTGCAAAAACTGTTATTCTATTCACTTTCTGAGTTTGTATGACCAATATTTAAAAAAGTGTCCCTATTTTTGGCCTTTGTCCCCTCATTATTTATGGCTTTGTCAAGATTTCTTGTTCTAAAACGTTGACTGGTATTTGAGGTGGACATCTGTACATTCAGCGGACACCTGTACAGTTGAGAGATATGGCCGTACGGCACTTTTGCAATGAAGGGGGTGTGTGCAAGTACCTATCACACACCACCTCCAATGTTTCCTATCTAAACTTCCACTTGGAAAGTGCCATATGGCACGTTCACAATGCAGGGGGTGTGTGACAGTACCTGTCATACACCCCCTGCATTTATTTATTGATCTCCTAGCTATTTCAGTGTCCATGGACACTGTTTTGCTATTGTATTTGCTTTCAGTGTCCACGGACACTGAAAAGCATTTAAAAAGTGCTGCAGAGCACTTTTAGAGTGCAGTGGGTGTGTTAGATGTGAGTGCACTACTTAAACAAGCCCCCTGTATTCAGTAGTGTTCATCTCCATTTAGCCTTAGCAGTAGTGTGCATTCATGAATATGCAAGATGTGCTTCTGTTAAACCTATGCGGAAACGGACACGGTTCACTCTGTGCAGGAACAGCACTATTCCTACGTGTAGTTTATTGAATCATGGGGTAATATTTGGCTTTTCCTCAGTACACTCTGCTGGAATTTTAAAGCTAAGCATAAATATATATTTTTGATTATGTATGTCTTAATTTGCATGCTTTCTGCTATTCCTACAGCATTCAAATTCACCTTAATCAACAGTGTTCCTCGTTGCTCACTTCAGCTATTGTTAAATTACACAAACCATCTACTGCTACACAAAGGCTATGCTTGAGGAAGTGCTATGAGGGGGATGCCTTATGCAGACTATTTCACTCAGTGATTAGGAAACATGTTTAGGAAATATGAGGAAATGTAGGAGGAACAGCTGATTTTGGAATATGTTTCTGAGCCAGTGGGAGGGAGCATTGTCAGAAATGCTTTCATGACTTGGATCTGTATAACAGAATTTTGATGTACAACAAAAAAATAAGAACCAGGAAAGTAATAGACCTTTTTAATAGGGACTTGCACATAGATAACAATCTCCACTTTTTGGGAATTTTGCATGTCACAGCACCTCCTATATTATGATCAATGTATTGCAAGATAATATCTTTGTCAGCTAGGCTGTATGGGTCTATATCAGATGAACGAAAAATTAATTCATCGAATGCGTAATGATCAAAACGTCACGGACATCGAAATCGGTATTGTGAGGGGCTATGCCCCCCCCACCCCCCGCTAAATGTATATTCTAACTCCGAGATTGCACTACAGTGAGGAAAGGGAAAATACCCTAATCCTCTCTGTACTGAGACCCCACAATACCGTTTTCGATGTCTGTGAAGCTTCGCTCTTTCCATATTCGATGAACGGATTTTTTTTCATCTGATATAGACACAGGCTGTATATCTCCCTCTTCCCATCTCTCTCTCTGTATATATATATATATATATATATATATATATATATATATATATAGGGTATATGTTAAATAAACGAATGCTTAAAATGTCGAGTCCAACATAATCAAACACTGTTAAACGAACGTTTATTTAATCAACAGCCCAGAATGTCGGAAAATGGAGTTCCAAAATATTTTGGTTGGCCAGCACTGACATATGTGATGTATTATGTCATGTAAGCTACTGCTAATGGTGCCGTATGGTGCAGAAAGAAAGAAGTTCCCTTTTTTGCACTGAAGTGCGGTCTCAGAGTTGGTATATATAAGTAGGGGGGGTGTGGGGGTGCAGTGGGGCTTGCTGTTAGTTTGTTTAGTATTCGATGGGTAGGTGGCCAAATAATACATTTTGATATTGTGTTTTCAGACATTCTGGGCTGTTGGTTAAATAAACATTCACTTAAAAGTGTTTGAGTATGTTGTACTCGACATTTTAAGCGTTTGTTTATTTAACATAGACCCTATATATATATATATATATATATATATATATATATATATAAATATATATATATAAATAGGTATACGTATAGATATAGATATAGATATAGATATAGATATAGATATAGATACAGCTATACAAATAGTGCATTTGGCTTTATTGGCATGAAGGTCTTAGCAAGTGGAACTAAAAAGTCATGGACATTAATAAGCAATGTAGTTGAAACATTGCTATGTCCTGAAGGGGTCATTTGAATATTATTATATAATATTAATATATATTATTTGAATGTACATTTGAATATAGCTATTGGGTCTCTGGGAGGATCAATGTATTACATAGTGAAGACTCTAGCTTGGCTGGGTCTTTCTGTAATTTAGATAGACAGATAAAAATATAGATATATGTATAGATAACTATAGCTATAGTTATAGATAATAGACAAAGAGAGAGATTTAGAGATATACAGATATACATTCATCTTCTGGCTTTTCTTGGTTAGGGGTCACCACAGTGGATCACCTGCCTGCTCATGATTGGCAGTGGAGTTTTACAGTGTTGAGTTTCCAGCCTAGCGCCCAACCTTCCACAGAAGGCACACACATGCACACACTCACACCTAGGGCCAATTTAGAGTGTCCAATCCACCTACAGAATGTCTTTGGGATGTGGGAGGAAACTGGAGCACCTGGAGGAAACCCATACGACCACAGGGAGGACATGCAGACTCCACACAGAAGGTACCCCAGCTGATGATTGAACCGGAGAACCTCTTGCTGTGAGGTGGCAATACTAACCGCTGCACCACCGTGGCTGCCCATATAGATATACATTCTATGAATATTTATTATTTATTTATTTATTATATTTTTTTACCAGGAAATGTCTGACTGTGCAAGGGGCCCATTTTCAGTGGAGGCCCAGGGAGAAAAGCTCCAAAACAGTAAAATACTAATGAAGCTAACAATACTATCAAAGTTAACAATATGAAATTATATAGAAAACAAATACAATTTCAAATAACACTTAAAATATTAAAGGAGAAACAATATAGAGTGAGGCATTGAGAATGACACCAACAATTGCAATACATGTACAGCAATGCTGTATATGAAGCCATGTCCAACAGTACTGCTGAAAGAAATGTAGGACATTAGCAATACAGCATAAAAATGAAGGGGAAAATTGGGAAGGATAGTAGCAGCAGGGTAAGGGCTAGAGTTACAAGGAGCACAAATGAGTGATGTAGATAGGGTGGTAGGAAGAAATAGCCTGGAGTATGGCAGGAGCAAAGCCAATGATTAGTTAGGTTATCCTTTAGGAGTTGTTTGAACTCATGATAGTTAGGATATTTTTCTGATGGGCTGAGGAAGAGTGTTCCAGAATTTGATAATTTTGTAAGAATAGAGAGAGAGTCATGATAATAGTTGCGGGAGTGGGTAACCTTTGACATTAGTTTGTCAGAAGATCTAAGTGACCTGCAATTTATAATACGTTGGACTAGGTTAAAAATAGCAGGGTTATTTCCACTGGATTGATAGACTATTTTGTGGGCTATGAGCTGATTGAGTAATAACGGGTTAATGAGTTCTAGTCAGTTGAACTGGGAGAGGACTGAGCAGTACTGAGTTCTGTGTGGGTAACCAGTGACACACTTGTCAATTTTGTTGTAGCAGGATTTTAGGTTATTAAGGTCAGTCTTTCGCAGGTTTGTAAACATATAGGATCTTTAGAGGAGGGTAAAAAGCAGGTGTGACTGAGCAGTGGCCAGCAAGGTACTTTCAGTAAGGTATGATTTGGCTGTATATAGGATGCTAAGTTTGGCGTGGACTTTTTTGATTGTCAGGGAAAGATGTTTGTCCTGTTCCACTTCAATAAACACTCAACACCGAGAGATGTTTGACGACCTTTATTAAACTTCCATGAACATGATTGTTAACAAATAATTATAAATTTCAACCAAAAACATGACACAGGTGATAATAACATCCATGAAAGAAAAACATAAAATAACCATAAGGGCATGGTAACCAACTCACCCTTGATAAGCAGCGTCCCCCACTTGCTCATTTATCTTTGCACTAACAAGGCAACTATACCCCACTCACCCTCAGTTTATCGAATTACTCCACCATCCAAATAAACAGCTCAGCTTGCTTATTAACTTATCCAACAGAGCAACTGCTTACTTTCCTTCCCAACTTATTGAAATGCACATCCAACACCAGAAGGGGAACAGAAGAGGGCAAGCCTGCCTCTCTTCTCTACCCACCAGCCTGACCAGGCTGTTCCCCCTCTCTCCGACCAAACTTTAGCAACCTTGCCACTAGTAAGGCACTAGGTCAAACATCATTTGGCACATCCATCCTTCCTAACCCAGCTAGATCCAAATCATTACCTCCTAACCCTATACATAACTTACAAAAACAGCCGAGTACCTAAAATTAAAACAAACCACTGACCCCTCACCTATGCTAAGGTAGCAAACCGTAACCTCATCCCTATCATAACTACTGCCATGATATAATTAAACCATACCACTCAACCACAGTAAGCCTCACAATGAAGCAAAAAGCCTTAACAGCTACTGGACCAACTATTAAGCCCACTGCCATTGAAGCCATGCCGAGGCAACTGCATGTCACCATGCCACACTGCAACCCCATAATACCTCCCAATGAAACAATTTTTATTTTTTTTATTTTTATTTTTTTGTCCAGTGAATGTAATACCCCTCTTAAATCTCTTCTAAATTCCATTTAATAGAATGCTAACATCACAACATCTACCCATTATAAACTATAACACACTTAAACCACCATCATGGCCTGTAGCAACATGACCTCAAAACATCACTATTGTGGCCAGCATCACCCACAAGAAACCAAACCAGGCAAAAACTAACTCAACACAATATGCCAAACTAAAGAATGCCCAATGCCACCAGATCACAGAATGTCCGTGATACACTATTACCATCCAGGATGTAGTGAATAAACCCAACCCAGTCTATCCTGAAACTGCAGTAACTCAACGATGAATCATCCTATCAAACCCCCACATCTAGATTACAAGCCTAATTTACTTAATGCAACTTGCTAATCCCCTACCCCTAATGTATGCCACACTATCTGACCCCTTCCAAAGAAGACCCCCCCCGCTACCCCTAAAACAGTGTAAAATTCAACCTTGGTGATCGCTATGTAAAATCAAACCAAACACATTACGTGTGACAGTAGGTAAGAAAAAAACATAACAAACCAAACAACTCCATATTCAGTTGCACTGCTGGCAACCCATGACCTTTCATATCGTTCCGTCAGCCGAACCCTCATCACCTTCTACTCTCGCCTGTCGAGTCCACATTTCTTCAATCCCCTAAGCAATACCAGCTCTGCATATCCCCATTTGCACTCAGTAATCTGTAACAGAAAAGACTAAGTATTCCACAAACACATAATTCAATTTCTTAATGAACATTAAACACCACCAGTGACATATCTCATTCATCTACCTAAAATGCAGACACTTCCATGTGCAACAACAGCCCTGAAAATTAAGATGTCTTAACAAGATTGCCATAGAATAGCCTCCCAACTCACATAGTAACATTACAACAGATATCCATATGAAATAAAACATTGCATAACAAGTCTTATTCAATAAATACAATTATCACTCTTCTACAACAAAAGAGTTCTCAACAAAATAACAATTAAACAAAGAAAATTAAAGCCATCCCCACTCCTGGTACCAAATACTGTCATCCCATGAACCTCCATTTCCCAAACCAACCATGCAACAAAAACTTCTCTTCCACACACCCCCAATTGTCCTTCCTGACATCCCACAGACCATAAACCAACCCTGATTATGCTTCTTAATCCAACACCTCCTGCCACAATCATAAACAAGTGCTAACCCCCCGAACAAATCTATCTGAAACCCCATCCCAGGGCACCACAATAGTAAACAATGTACCCCCTTGTTAACCCTCACCCAAAAAGACTCAAACAACCAATCCCCCACAAGTATGCCCTGACCTACTCCTCCTGCCACACACTCACATACCTGCAATACCCATCAAGCCCTCCTACTCTGAAAGCCGTACCTATAACATACTACTTCCTATTAGTCCCAGGAAATAAATAATGAACAAACTAATTAAATGCCTTACTTAACCTTCTAGTACTGCGTAGCCCACAAAGGACTCAGCTCCTCCAACCCACGATGCTCCATCAACCCCACCTACTTTAACATAATACATATGCTCCAACACCTATTATTATCAGCCCAAAGCACAAGTCAAATGCTGCACACGAGGGGCATATTTGTCACAGATTTGAAACAAAGCAGAAATACACCCCAGAGGTTCCTCAGATAACCCAGTAAACCAAATGCCATGGATGCTGCATGTAGCACTTGGCTAGCTTGTGAGATCCTAGAGCCAGTAGAGTAGTAACTTCCGATGGTCCTATGATTATTGTGATTCCACCCCACCTATGGGAACCCCATACTCCCCCTAAACAATCCCAACCCTGCTTTACTATGCCCCCAACATGCCTCCTCACTTGCCCCACCACTACACCAATGTAACAACTCTGACATGCCTTAATGAGCAACAAATAAAACAGGACTACCTACGACCTCATTATGCCTACTCCAGCACCCAAAACATCCATCCCAACAGAATCCCTTACCTTTCAAAGCAACTTCCTTTAAGCCACTGCCTGTTGTTCACTCTGCACTCTCCCATCTGTGGTTTCACTGGGACATCAACTGCAATACCTTCCATCTCCTTTTGCCCACTTGTATTCAGTCACTGACTGATGCCCGGTCCACACTTCCTCACCTGGTAAGACCACATCCTTCACACCATCAGCTGATATGACCTCTGCGCTGAACCATCTGAGACCGCAATTGCATAACACTCCAACTGATAAAAGACCTTTCATAGCACTGCCATCTGCAAAGAAAAATGAAATGCAAGTCATATGAAACAAATATTCTGACACAACCTAGTCCCCCACTTCAGCTACCTCCCCAAATCTATGCCAGCCTCACCATACGTAACTCTCCCTGTCCCCTTTAGCGATAACATCTTGACTATGTTATCACCCTACAATATTTAGTAGTTAAAATAGGTACTGACCTGCCAAACATGGTCCCCCCACTGACATCACCATGAGTGTCTTAACCCACCCACTCTGAGGTGTTACAGCTCACTAGTCATTCCCCTACCCATACAAAAGTAAAGGTTAACACACGGAAACAGTCCATGAGCCAAGCCTCCTGCTATGAGCTGTAAATCACAGTGGGCAACAGCTATATGCCTGTAACCAATGCAGTAACAATATCTTTATGAAGAAAGAACTGCATGATGAAGAGAAAAAACTTCAAGAAGCAGCAATGTATGTAGAGCATATGGGACAGAAATGTAACTACATAGCCCTAGATGGAGGAGTAGCCAGACAAAATACTTAGAAGCTCTACCTTATGAAGAATACAACTCCTCTCTCGAGCATACTGACATTCAATAATATGGTTGGGTACATACAACTGGACAAAACCGATATGAGAAAGCGACATAACATAAATAGAGACTCAAGCTTATACAGAAATACACTACCGCAAACCTAATAGGTTTGCAGTAGCAGGAAAATTGTGCAGGGTAGCAGCATTCCTCCCACCTGAAACCCTAATGTCTGACATTCCTAAAAACATTATCACATGACTTGCCAATACTTCACCGGAAAACCCTATTTTATGATAAACGGACCAAACTCCAGACATTCTACAAAGATCTGTGCAGTAGAAGGCATATCTCTCAACCTGTTGGTGCTAGAAATCTAAACAAAGGCACAAATAATGGAGAGCAGAGGCCTAAAATAGGGACACATAAATATTGGTCTTATAAACTTATGAAGTAATAGGGACACTTAAATATTGCTCTTATGAACTTATAGAGTGGAGAAAATACAACTATGCTTTAACATAAATTCTATGAGGGATATGAAGGCTGAAACTCGACTAGGTACCATTATTTATTTACTTCTGCCCTCAGTGGTTTGCCAGTGATTTGCCAGTACACCACCATTTGAAAATCACAGACCAGATATCCGAGCCCAAACCTTTCCAACAGCTCCAACAACCAACATTCAACCCCCAATGGCAGAAACTGCGCATGAACAGCAATGCATGCCCTTCCAACTTCAAGCCCACGAACAAGAAAACTCTGCCAAGTATTGAAAGAGCCCCTTGAACTGCCATCAGTGAAACAGACCCCTAGGCCAACTCAACTCTCCTCTCTGAATAAAATTAGGAGAATGGAGACACTACCAAATTAAATTGCCATTGAATGATTCATGAGCCCCTGTCAGCAATACTCTTTCTTTTTTTCCCCTTTTTTATCAATCACAGTTACCCTCGAAGCAAGACTAGGATGCAACTCTCTCCTGAAAACTCTGAACCACCAACCCTGCCCATTCAAACCCTTCAGTAACCACCGAAAACAAGCTTGTCCTAGCCATTGAGAAAAACTGCAACCTGCGATCCCTCACATCCCCAGTCGCACACAACACTAAAACAATGCCCCACTGCACCCAACATGAGCAGAGACCAACCGTGCTTCAAAACCCCACTGAAGCCTGAAAGTCACATTGTTATAAATAATGGGATACTCACCAAATTGTAGGCATTGCCATTCTGTTTCCTCAGGCAGGATTACTAACACTATAACAGATCAAATGTCCCATATATTAACTAGAAAGACAAATATGTAAAAGCATTTCTTACTGTAATATTTCCACCTGCATTGTCATCTGGTAGAATATCTCAGAGTATTAGTAATGTTCATTATTACTGCACTGGGAAGTACCATGCAGACAGTGTATTTTCTTTACTAATTATACATAGTTTATACTCAGTCAGGAACTGTCACCACTAAAGCACAGCTGTGTGTCCACTGTGTATAATATGCTATCACCAGGGACAGTATCAGTTACTAAAAACCATGGCTGACCTTTAACAAATAGTAGCTTAATAAGCCCCAATAAAATTTCTTGTCTTGCTATGCTAAACGGTTTGCCATTGGAGAAGTATAGCAGTCCTCAGTAAATGGCAAGCTTTCTCAAAATGCTGTGCAGCCGAGAAGCTTACTCTCGCCAACCTCTCTTCCCCACCTGTGACGAGATTACCATTAAAAGTTAATGGCCCACTCTACTGGCAATTGCTGCACCACACATGCACAGGGCAGCCATTAGTCTCCCCTACTCTAAACCTGCAAAAAGCCCCTTGCAGATTCCACTAAGGGGAGCACAGCAAATGCAGCCATTGCATAATCAGTTGTGACCCTGCAAAAGCACCTGAACTGCCACACAATTCACCAATTCCCCCCCCCCCCCTTTTTCTCCTTCCTTTTCCTTTTTTTTTTTGCCTTCCCAGACTGCATGCGAGGGGAAAGGGAACAGTGCTCCCATTCAAGGAAGCAGAAATTGCAGTCACTCATCCCCAATAAACATGCTCAGGACAGCAAACTACCTGGACACCACTGCATCAAATCCTGTGAAAAAACCCTTGCAGATTCCACTAAGGGGAGCACAGCAAATGTGGCCATACCATAATCAGTTGTGACCCTGCAAAAGCACCTGAACTACCACACAACACTGCATCAAATCAAGTATTGTGAACTCCACCTCAGCCTGTGAAAGCCAGGATGTCATCTAAAAGGAGAAACTCAATGGCACCATGCCAGCATGGTTACACCACCACCACCTGAAAAGTAAGCAAAATCTGAAATCTTGCATCATGAGACTGACACTGAGAACCTGTCATGGTACAACTAAACCCAGTGCCCCAACTCCCCCTAACCCAAATTGCTGCCATGTAACCCAATGACTGCCAGCCAGCATTGCGGACAAAAGCACTCCTCTCGAGACACTCTGCTCACTGACAGCTACCATTACTGCAACAAAACTTAGGAAAGTAAAGAATGCAACTTTTGGAGCCTTGCTACCTGTATATCACTGAACCTGCCATACCCCTGCTGTGTAAGTGTCATAACTGAACCTTCTGCTGTCCTGCTATATATATATATATATATATATATATATATATATATATATATATATATATATATATATATATACCACAGAGGAGATCGAGGGAGTTCTCTTGAAATACTGTTGCTTCAGAATCAATATATATTTTCAGTAGTGAAACACCAATGACCATAGCTTTATGGATCACTGCCACAGTTATGTAGCCTACAGTAGGAATCCATCATGAAGCTCCTTTTAATATCATTTCCCACCCACTCCCAGAAGGACAAAAAAAAAAAAAAACATATATATAATACTACCCACCTGTCTCCTACCAACCAGCACCAATCAACAACCCGAGGCCTACCTGACTTCCAAGGAATACCTACAGGTCGTGTGGGACATAACCCTTGCCTTAACAAGTTCATGCCAAAAATGTGACTCCTACCTCAGTTACACTTGACAAAACCCTCTAAGCTCCTCCCTACCCTTACCTCATTTCCTCCTAAAACATCCCTCCATCCCAATTAATCCTATCCTCCCCTTATTCTCTTAATTCCTGCTAACCTATGTATCTAGCCCCACTTGAAAATGTCCCAGGACAAAACAGTCTGTTCCAAACCTCATTTATCAAATTTCAGATTACCATCTACTGTGACACCTAAAAGTTTAGACTGGTTTGTGAATTCTATCTTGGTTCTGTTTGAGGATAGGATTGTGAGAGGGGACTGGCATGGTTTGTTTTTTTTTTATTTCTGAAGACTATTATCTTAGTTTTTAGCAAACAACTTGTAAAATATAAAAAGCAATGAGACCATATTGGAAATAGTTATTTGTGAGGCAGAAGTGGACTAAATCAATTAGATAATATGCCAAAGGATTTTCCCCCAAAAACAATTTCAGAGCTTGTATCCCAAACTGATGTTGAATACTAGTATAAAGACTTTGGACTTCTATTACTATCCAATATCTAGAATCGGTCCATGTGACATATTTTACTTTCTCCAGAAAATCAAGTGTCTTTTACATAAGATGGTAATCTCTCAACTATTGGCAATAATGGATCATGTAATAAAATACCCACATTATGTAAGAAATAGTTACAGGCAGATACAATTGGGCACCCCGGTGGGTCTTGTAATTTTTTATGCACTTTCGGAAGGCAATAATGACTTGCCATAGTGCAACCCTCTTTACAAAATTTAATTTCCACATCCTTCAAAGTAAAATAGCCCAACCAATATATGGTTAGATATGATATAAAAACATGTATTGTGGGTATGTGTTTTTATACTCTATCAAAGGTTGTATGTCCGTGGCGCTAGAGGAGTGAAATTTAGTTTTTATTAAAATTTTGGATTCACTGGCTTCGTTTTTTTTTTTTTATATTTTCTAAATTTTGTTTGTGTTTAGTATGAGTTGATGTTCAGTGAGGTATTTGTCTATGGCCTGCAAAGAAGCTTCCATTTTTATTTGAAGTTCCGGGGGTGAGGGGGCTGAGCAGATAAATGTAGAATCATTGGCGTACTTGGAAATGGAGGCTGGTTGAGTTGCAAAGCTGAGGTTGTTTGTAAATATGCTAAAGAGGAAAGGGCCTAGTACGGAACCTTGGGGTACACCAATTGAGATGGGGAGTAGAAGGGAAAGACTGTTCTCCCATCTGGTGCCTGCTGTCGATTGGAAAGATAGCTATAGTACCAGGATAGGGATGATGAACTGAGGCCATAAGACAAGAGTTTGTTTAGAAGTTGAGAAGAATATATCTATTCATTTGTTGAGAAGTTGAAAAGAATATATAAATATATATATATATATATATATATATATATATATATATATATATATATATATATATATATATATATATATATATATAAGTACTGTGACAGCAAAAACATCAACCAAAAAGGGTTGCCAATGGAAATCCCAGTAGTAAACTGCACATGTGCAAGTAAAATCCTTGCCATTTGCAACAACAAAAAAAAAAAAAAAACATTGTTTTTTTTTTTTTTTTTTCAGGGGGCAAGTCACCCTGCATCCACCAAGTTAGGATCTATATCCCCCACATCCCTGTTAATTATATATACTAACTCAGAGATCACACAATAAGCGGGGAAAGGGAATATTTCCCCACCCTGGGATTATTGATTTATCACAGCTGTTGACCATCTGCATATACCAACCTTTAATGGTCGATCAATCAGTTGTTGACGTTGTATATATATATATATATGTTGATGGATTGAAAGTACGTTTCAGTGAAAAGTACATGAGCGAACCCACTTTCGCGAAAATCCATTTTATCTAAAATGCACTTTCGCAAAAAGAAAAAAAAACTATACACCAAAAAACCTACACAAATAAAACACTACCCATGTTTATGCAGGGGGCAAGCCCTCGTGTACCCCGCATACATCCCCCTACTTTAATATTCTCACTCTGAGATCGCACTACAGTGGGGAAAAGGGAATATTCCCTTATTCCTCTGTACCGTGATCTAAGCAACAGTTTGCTTAGTTGTACAATCAACACTACATGTTGATGTACAACTGAATCTACATGCAAACTGCGTGTTTTTTTTTCTTTTTTTTGCGAAAGTGCATTTTCGATAAAATGCACTTTTGCAAAAGTGAATTCTCTCAAGTACATTTCAATTAAATGCACTTTTGATGTTCAGACCAGGACCCATATCTCTCTCTCTCTCTCTCTCTCTATATATATATATATATATAT
>NC_056728.1:1521660337-1521690337 GCF_019279795.1 Protopterus annectens
ATGAGGTGAATTTGTGATCCAGGAAGCTGGAAGCCACCCGTGCAGGACTAATGTAATCTGCAGAAATGTACTTGGCCAGTAACCGAGTACATTTCTGCAAACTACAAAATGGAGCCATGACAGCTCCAAATAAAGGGTGGATATTATGTAGAAAGCATGCCAATGGCTAAATATAAGGCCACTGGCATGGAAAACAGTTGGAAAAAAAAATCAACTTTTATTTTTTTTTTAGCCGATCTAGGCTGTTTAAGCATAGGGCAGCAGCACGCAAATAGGATCGGGTGAAAAATAAAAAAAGAAACCTAAAATAAGCAGTCTAACCAAAATCACTATTTTGCCATTATACTCAATGGCAGACAGAAGACAACATGGCCAGTGAATAGTGGTTGCTAAGGGGGGATGCTCAGTGTGGGACCTGTAACTATGCATCAGCAGGCAATCCTATGCAAATGAGGGGAATGATACTGAATCCCAGATCTCCCCTGCATGCTAGTCAGCACCCAACAGTGTAAGAGCAGGAATAGCTTGATGCAAGCCTAGGAGTTAGCTGACAACATGGGGGGGTGTCAGGCATACTATAAGAGGATTGGAGCCCTGTGGCTCGGGTTTGCTCTTAGCTTAGCAGAGCTAAGCAAGGGGGTGTGTCTGAGGCTGCCTAGCACTCTCTACATTGCCTAAATGGGTGTGCACGCCACGCACCGGGTTTTAAAGAAAAAAAAAGTATACCAGGAATTAGCAGCTCTGTGCACATTTGAGCACTGTGCTTGCACGGCGCGCCCCTCTGCTTAAACAGGAAGGCAATGGGAAGGGAAAACAGTAGAAGGAAGGTAATCAAGGAGAACTAGCATAGCTGGCAGGTGAAATGTTTCAGAATCAGCCAATTACACAGGCAGCAACCCAGCCCAGCCCAGAACACTAATATAATCTATGCAATCACCTTTCCCTTTAGTTTTCCCACATATTCTACACCACAGGTGTATACAAGCGGGGGAATTTTAAGAAACAAAACCAACAAAATGATCTCGGATGCAATAGCTATCATACTACAACATCTGGAAGAGGCTGAGAGTGGTGAGGATGAGAATGCTGTTGACCAACCCACAGTGAGGAGACAGAGAAGAGTGTACAGACCCAGGGTAACCTACCAGGGGCTACATGAGCTGGAGATAGTGGAGCACTATAGGTTGGACAGGGACCTCCTACAGCAAATAGTTGAGCTGTGTTGGCCATGCCTCACACACAGAACTAACAGAGGGGAACCCATCCCAGTGGATACCAAGGTATGTGTGGGCCTAAGAATACCAGCTACAGGTATCTTACAAAGTCCAACTTGGGATATCATGGGGATCTCACAAGTATCAGGATCCAGGGTACTCTACCAGTTCCTGGATGCCATGTCAGCACATGCCTGTGAACACGTATATTTCCCCAACACCCGTGAGGCATTGGCCAGCAATATGCATCTCTTCAACCAAATAGAAGAATACCCTGAGGTAGTGGGTGCTATAGACTGCATGCACATACACATCAAAGCACCAACCGGTGAGTGGGGTAGGGTCTACATCAACCGCAAGGGCTTTCCCGCCATCAACTGCTAGGTCATGTGTGAGGCCCAGGGCATTAATGAATGTGTGTGCTGGCTGCCCTGCAAGCTATCACGATTCCCACATCTGGCATCTGACACAGCTGTACCAGCAATTTGCCAATGGGGACATCCCTTATGGTTACCAAGTGGGCGATGCTGGTTACACACTGGAGCTGTGGCTGATGACACCCATCGGAAATGCATACACACCTGAGCAAGAACTCCATAATGAGGCACATGCACAGACCAGAATTATAACAGAGCATGTGTTTGGGATGCTCAAGTCATGGTTCCGGTGCCTGGATACATCTGGTGGAGCCTTGCAGTACTCACCAGCTACATGTACTCAAATAGTCATCATATGTGCCATGCTACATGATATGATCCTGCAGAAACAGCTGCAGCAGGAACAGCACAGGGCAGGGCCACACTGCCCCCCACCATTGCCAAGGTCTGCACAGGCACAGAGTGACTCGGAGGAGGAACAACTTGAGCCTGCCCCAGTAGGCAGAAGGAGGTGTGCCCAGTATACCCTGGCCTTGGCAAAGAGACAACACATAGCACATACACTGACACAGGAGGGACCCAGGGAATGACACCTCTCTCTGACTCGCACATACAGTAAAAAGGATGCCAAACATGACACTACCTTTGCTCATCTATGTGTAGGGAGTGTACTATGTGCATCCATCATAGGCAGCCCTCCAACACCATCCTCAATACTGGCACACCCACAAGGTAAGTCACTCTCCTTACCTATTACCGAATGGAGTAGTATGTGTTGTTACCTGTATCTATGATATGGATGTGAGCATGCAAGGGAATTGGGTGGCTGAATGGGATGCCAGCAGATAGTAGACACCTACAGTGGCAGCATGAGATCTGTAACAAATACTAGTGTCAGCATAGCAGCCAGTACTACACATGGTGACAATACCCACTGCCGGAAATGTGCTGGGGCACACATGTGTCCATATGACACACACATGCCAGTCAGGGAGGTTCACATACTCAACAACAGTCTCAGCCAGCATGGCAGGTGTAAACAAAAACACAAACAAAAGGTGTGCTAAGGCCTCCGAATGATGCCTATGGGTAACCCCCCCAGGCCTACACAGACAGACTACATCAGGTCAGGAAGTGGGATATTAGTTCTGAAGGGTAGGAAGTCAGAAACTAATATGTAGGTCAATCAAAGCTAAGACCTGTAGTACACTGATATGCCTCTAGTCAGCATGATAGGTTAGAAAACAGAATGAAATGGTGTACCTGACATACCAGTACAGTCATAGGAAATGTGTACAAGTGTCAGGTGCGCCCCCCAACCCTATGTAGCAATGTAGAAACAGTAAGGTGTGCCCCCCTAAATCCTATGTAGACATGTAGTAACCATCAGGTGTGCCCCCCAGTCCTATGTTGACATGTAGCAACAGTCAGTTGTGCCCCCCAAGCCTATGTAGAAATGTAGTAACAGTCAGGTCTGCCCATCCCAATCCTGTGTAGCAATATAGAAACAGTCAGGTGTGCCTTCCCCAAATCCCATGTAGGCATGTAGTATCAGTTAGGTGTCCCTCCCCAATCCTATGTAGAAAAGTAGAAAAGGTCTGGTGTGCCCCCCCCCCCCAATCCGATGTACACACATTGTAACAGTCAGGAGTGCCACCCCCCAAATCCTATGTAGAAATGTAGGAACAGTCAAATGTGCCCCCCCAATCCGATGTAGACATGTAGTAACATGTATGTGTATGTATAATACCAGTGGAGCACAGATGCCCAGAGGTGACCAAGGTAGCAGGATAGATTGTAGCATTTGTACAATATGCAGGTATGTGTGTGTTAGGTTGGTGTGTGTTTCATATTGTGTGAGAGTGGTCAGTATGTATGCATATTGAGGTTTGACATGGTGGACATTGCCCACTACTGCCAATGACAGGGCCAAGTCCTCACAACTGCAGTGCCAAAAACAATTCCCCCCAGTATAACACATGCTAGCAGTAAGCCATTGTAAATATATGGTGGTAATATGTGTCACCATCTGAAAGATGGACATGGCATGGCTGTTGGGCTAGATATAAAAGCAGTACACAGGGAAAAGTACCCCAGACATACAGTATATAATGTGCAATCATGAAATGGACACACCCTTGGAATTGTACATACAGGTATGCATCACATTATCTGGGCCTGTAGTAGGGAATACCGGTGTCATCTGACCGAACGCTTGTAGATCACAAAGGTGATAGTACTGATGTATTGGGAAAAACCTGATGGACCTGCACAAGCCACCATAACTGTATATCTGTGAGTCAGATGCAAGTAGTGTCCATGCACCCAGCTCACCCAAACACTACCCACAGTACCTTTCTGGTTGTATCCCTGCTGTTGGGAATGGGTACAATATGACCCCTACCTGTGTATGCAATAGTGAAAGAATGCAGCATGCAGTGCTGGTGTCCCATGCAGGCGTGTCCCTAGCTGTAAGTAGCATCCTGCCGGCATCCACACCACCTGATCAATACTGATAGAATGTATTGGCATGAACACCTAGCACACCTACCCTGTCACCTCAGGGGAATATACTGTATGGCGGTCTGGGACTGTAGGACTGACTGAATGTAACGGCCTGCCACAGCTATGCCAAAGGCCTGTGTCTCACATGTACTGCCAATGCATGTTATGTAATGGACACCCAAATAACAACATAACACACTCCACATAAGCCATATGCAAGGCCATGTGGACAAACCACAGTAACATGTCCACCATGTCCCACTCCGTGAACTGTGGACCAACACCAAAACACAGCTGTGATGAGGTGATAACCTTAGCAAAAGTATCAGAGAATGTATGCATAATGTATGGAAGAGGATAGAATAATAGAGGGGTGGTGGGAGCATGGGCAGCATGGAATGTGCACGGTCCGACGCACAGCCATGTGCACATACTATCCCTGGCTAAAAACAGATACATGGGTGGCTACAAACCTGCCCATACAACACAATAGGGGCAATGTCCTGAATTATGACCCCTGCCTCTGGGTAACATGTGTGAATCTGTACAGCTGTGAGGTATTGCCACAGCAAGATAAGGCCATACTGTCATGTTGATGGATGTACAAGTATGGGATACTCTGCCAGCACTGTACCAAGGTGCTGAACTGGATACACAAACCCATCAGCAAGTGTCTGCAGCTCCCCCTCCAGAATGGCATACCTCTATGAATATGTAGGCATTTGCCCACAATACTGGACACAGCTGCATTCACCCTTGCTCCCCAGGACATCACTGTGAGCAAGAATGTCTACTTGACAGAACTTGAGGACATAAAACATCACAGTGTATAACAGTACAGATGTCTGAATAGCTCTGCTAACACCAGTACCATGTAGTAGAAGCAGCACAACCACAATCACCTACAGTACACACTATCCCTTGCACAGTTTGACCCATATTGCCAACTGATCTACAGATATCCTGCAGAAACAGTTTGCTACCTGTAGGTGTAGAACACAAAGGTCTGCAATGGAGTGCAAAACTACCTGGAATGGATCCACACATCCAGTACAGAAGGGCATACTGGGCTTGCTCACACACTTAGAGAAATTAAGGCAATGTCAGACAACAACATACTGAAAGTTCATACTGGGCATGCTCACACACTTACAAAATGAATCCCATGTCTGCAAACAACAGTGGACCATACATATCTGACAGTTGCAGATATTAGTACATACACTCCTCAGTACACACCAGTCATGCTTTGCACAATCATTGGATAGGAATACACACATATATCCAAGGATAACACACTATAATATGGCAAAAGTAGACATACATAGATGTGTGGAAGAGAGTGACAGTGACAAAGAGCCTTACATCATGAGGCCTGTCCCACCCAGCACACAGCCAAATGGCTACAACCACATGATGTGTAAATGTCACTCAATGTAGAAATTAGCCACTGGTATCTGTCAGCAGTACAGACTCTGTGGTGCAAGTGCTAGCTGTGCAACATGACTGTACAAGGCAGTAGTTATCTAGCAGTTGTTTACACATACCTGTGGAATATAAATCTGCGTGTGCCTGCGTGTGGTTTGTCAACCTCTAGATGAATGGGTTACAGCTCATGCACACACACTGCTCTCCCCATAGCCCTTCTATGACAAGCCTGCTGATGTCATCCACTTTGAAATACACCTTTGGAAATAGAGTAGCCCAGTATTCCCTGTGGTGCATCCTAAAACTGCGTAATGTGGTAGTGTGATAAACTAGCTAGGTAGGAGCTTTAATCCCAGACATGACAACTGTGTGCTTGTGTGTGTGTGTGTGTGTGTGTGTGTGTGTGTGTGTGTGTGTGTGTGTGTGTCTGTCTGTGTAGGGAAATGCTTTTTAGGCTAGTCACACTCACTAGAATTCAAATGGCCTATTTTGGCAAGGCTGCTGATGTCATTCACTGTGAAATACTCCTTTGGGAAAGGAGTAGCCAAGTAATCTCTGTGGCACGTTCTATAACTGCGTAATGCAGTAGTGTGACAAACTAGTTAGGTAGGTGTTCTAATCCCAGACATGGCAACTGTGTGTGCGTGTTTGTGTGTGTGTGTGTGTGTGTGTGTGTGTGTGTGTGTGTGTGTGTGTGTGTGTGTGTTTGTCATTCGTATCTTGTGTGGAGGTTGCTGTGAGTGTGTAACAACTGGACTCATTGTCGAGTGGGTTTTGCAATTTTCTTATATGGTGGCCCTATTATATGTCTCAATGTCCACCTTACAAGGATAACAGAAATAGCTGAGAGGCTGGGGTGGCAATCCATACCCCTACATGTGACATCAATGCCTGGCAAACAAAGTAAGCAACCACTGTATTACACAGAGAACACTCTCAACCCATGTCTCATACACAAACACACTTGCCTAGGCAACAACCGCTATGTTGGTAGTACACTGCATATTACCCACAGATAGTAACCATGGCGTGATTGCAGTGGACTACAGAGGGCATGGCACCCTGTCCATCAGTACAATACGCACGTGCATGCAGACAGTGTGCCTTCACTATGTTCCCAACTGGACACCTGCAACAACTGTGGTGCCATCAAATTTGACCTACAAAGGACATACCATGCCTTATACACATGCCCTGTATGTACAGATGCCACTGACACCAGGGAATGCCTGTATCATGCCATCAATGTGGTTGCACGGTCAACCTGCTGTCTATTGACTGTTCCCGGCACATGAGTCCAGGAGAGGCACATCTGATGATAACAAAATGTGTACACAACATGGGCCAGACACCCCAGGTACAGTTCCACATATCACTGTACATGTATGTGGGATGTGTGCACATCCCAGACAGCATCCATGTGATGGACTAAAGAACACATACATGGCAAGCATTGCACAGCAATAGCCACACACAATAGTTACCCAGGTGACTGCATGGTGAATACAATACCCACCTCTGTGGGCCAATCCAGACACTACACCCCTGAGTCACACTGCAGACCATTGTCATGTGGTCTGATGCCAAGGCATACACTTTGGCTAGCCTTATATAGCCTTCTGGCACACACCTATGAAGCAATGCACGCATGCATGTCAGTACTGGCACTCTGTGTCTGAGTATGTGGTGTATGATGCTTTCAACCACATTCACACCCACTACAACTCCCATTGGCATACTGAAGCATGCTGTCTGATGTCAGACACCTTCACATACCCTTTGGCTATATAACCTCCGGATAACCCTGGAGGTGCATGTGATACTTGCACAGTACTGTATTGTGACAAACTAACTAGTTAGGAAGTGTATTCCTGACCCTGCCAAGTGTGTCAATGTGTGTGAGTCCCTGAGAGAGAGTGTGGCTGTGTTGACGCTGACACCCGTTCAAGTGTACAGGCATATGTACTACACCTACCATATCGCTAACATATCACTGTTGCAGATGTCACACCATCACATATACATCTGGACAGCTCCTCAACATGTAAGCTATGTGACACATGCAATAACTGCATAAAGATGTGATAACAATACATAGTCAGTGAGGGGTTTGATACCCTGTACTGGTAGGTGTGTGACACAAACATGCTTAGGTTTTACCCTCCTGCCCCCTCCCTGACTTACCTTGTCTCTGTGTGCCTCTCACACTCCCTCTCTGGTGGATGTGGAGAATTACACCTGCTTTGCTTAGGCAGCAGCATGTTTTTTGTAAGTGATGCTCATGATCAGCTGATGGCCTCTGCACGAATTGCAGCCCTCCTCTAGCTGATTGCATGTGGAACAACTGTGGTAACATTCCCATAGCCAATTGCAAGGAAACATACTCCAATATCTAGGAACATCGTGCTGGTGTTGGGCCTTTTCATTCACTGTGAGCAGGACCTAGATCTGGTGTTTGGCAAACAGCATCACAGACTGATTGAGGATCTACCTCTAACAACATACACTGTGGAAACAGGCCAGCACACAGGAGGGGGGTGTGCCTGACATGACTACAGAATGTAAGTGTTGCTATTCTACATTTGGAGTAATGTCAGTTTAAAAGGGTGTGTGTGGATATGGCTGGGCTACATGTTTTAATACCTGTCATGACAGTGCTATGTTTCTGAGGAAACCCCCATCTGTTGGGTCATCTGCAGACTGGGCAGTATGTGGTGCCTTTTGTTTCTTGTGTTACTCACAGAGCACCTATCTGAGAACTGCAGAAGCATAGTCTGAGGATTGCAGTCAGTACATGGTGACAGCCATGAACGTTACTGACTTCATATCCCTTGTAGGACATATATCACAACAAACCCTGTTACAACAGTAAATGTATGAGGTTATCACAACATGTCAATATTGGCCCTGTGTTTGTGCCTACAGCCACAACTCTGTCAACCTTTGTACATATGTCATGCAGTAAGAGGTGCATATGTTCTGCACACCATTATTTTATTTACATCATATTTGATAACAAGCCAGTAAGATATCAGACTGCTACACATGTTATGTATAGTAGGGGATATATTTGAGGACATAACCTCAGCATTCTATGGTTGTGTGTATAGTACTGAGTTCTGTGTACTTCTGGTGACTGTCGACAGTGTGTGTATTATGAAGATGTACCTTGGCCTGTGTACAGACTGTAGTAGATGTCATTGTTCTTGGTCCTATTCTGTCTGATGTTACATGCTGCTCCAGTGTAAGTTACCCTATCGGCTTACATGTTTGTAGGGCCAAACACACACATGTCCCATACCACAGACAGGCATTGGACCACAATGTGTAGTGGCCCAGTATATGTAGGGTTAGTGTGCAAGTGGCTCATATGAGGAAGGTGTTGATCAGATAGTCCATATACTGTAATATTAAGCTAGCTTACCATATGTGGCTGTGGCTGTGTTCACACTGGTTGTGGTTATGCACTTTCACACAGGTGTCTGTTACTCTGTGCTGTGACATGCCTGTAGAGCCTGCTATATATGCAGGTACATGTGTATTCCTCCATAAGAAAAGTAGGCCAGTGTTGTGGCAGTCTGCCTGTAGCCTGCACAGTACTTTGTTACATGCCTAGCAGCTTTGTGTACTTACCCAGTGTGATGTTATGTCCAGATACTTGACATATGTACAGCTGCCATGCCACCATAACAGTCATGTATTTCTGACAAAGCAGTGGGATGCTGTACAGATGTATGTCACTAACTAGTGGGTAGTATGTGGTCATGTCACCTCTGTACCAGCGGTTATTAAGTGTCAGGATAGACATGGGTGTGTGAATGCATAACCTATGGGTGCAAATGTATACCAGTATTTTCATAATATACCCATCTACATGGCTGTTAATATCCACATTCTCAGGCTTGGTCCACATATTTTGCACTAAGGGGTTCTGTGTATACCTCTAGACTGACCAGAGTGTGTCCACAGTCTAATATTGCTACATACTCAAGTGTGCTAGCTTGCTTTGCATTTGAATTGTTTTTACTGCTGTTTTAGCTACTTTTCTGTAAAAAAAAAACAAACAAACAAAAAAAACTATTCCTGTTTCCTACCTTTCCTGTAACTAGTGTAATCCAGATAGAGATTTGTTATATCCAGAGCTGCATGTAAGCTTCTGAGCCCCCCAAGCCTTTCTGTGTTGGAGAGAAGCCTTCTAGCTTGTCAGTGAGAGTGGTAAGAACTAGGTAACCTGTCTACCACATAAGGAGTGGTTCTGGTCCAGAAATTGTAGTTATTGGCTGTCTGGGAAATATTTTCCATCTCATTCAACTTTCTGATTTGAAAGCCCACATTTGCACTTGTTTCTTTCCTGTAACTAGTCTAGTGCAGATACAGATTCTTAGTTTTAGCACTTGAATTTGCTTATTCGTACTCAGCACTTGTTCAAAACTTGTAAGCACTAAATAAGCTACTAATTACTATAGCACTCAACCTTCCTCATTACCTAAAGGAAAACAGTTTTTGCACTTACTTTCCTCACTTGCTTAGAGAAAAACAGCTCTTCTACTCACTTTCCTCACTTATCTAGAGGAAAATATTTTTTTATTCAGGCATGTCCAAGGGTCAGCTCCCAGTGTTCTCTCCTGTCTATCTGAAAAATCTGGGCATCTTGGGGCAATGTAGAAATTGCCGCATGTACGCAGACAGCCCTCTCCTCCTACCACCCAACACTACAACCTGTGAGAGATGCATTTATCTAGCCAAACTGGATGTAAATCTCTCTCCAACCAAGATTGAACTTGACATTCAAGAGGCGAAGGTAAACACTTGCACCACACCACACTTATCACATAGTCTCACTAAATCTACATCACCAAAATCCACATATAGAAACACAAAAACATACACGGAGGCTCTCAATAATAATCTGCCCAAGCAACAGAGACCTCCAAATCAGAAACGCTAGCAACATTCACCCCCCAACACAACCCAAATGACACATAGCCCACAGACTCAGTGTGCCACTCAACCACAGCCAATAAGGCAAAACAATGTATCCAACACACTAGTCTTAGGTGACTCTATAGTGAGGCACACTGATGTCCCACTCACCAGGCTAAACAAGGAGAAGGTTACTGTCAGCTGCCAGTTGGGTGCCAGGAACCGCCACATAACCCACTCACTCATGTCACTCCACAACAAGTACAAATATGACTCTGTCATTGTCCATGTTGGTGTGAACGACCTGAGATGTACCTCCCTGGACTACATGAAAAAAGGCATGGAAAAGCTCTCCAATCTTATAGCCCTGGCAGGTATGATCCTAGCCCTGAGTAGCATTTTGCCATTGCCCAGAATGAAACCACAGTACAAGGACAAAATTAATGACTTCAACAATTAGCTAAGCTTCTGGTGTCATTCTAAGGGGATCCGGTATCTGTCTGCTTGGGATGACATGGTCGACAGACCACGATGTTTAGCCAGAGATGGCCTGCACCTGTCGCCCCTGGGATTCCGGATAATGGCTAAGGCTCTTGCCGCCCCTGTAGTGCCTTTTTTTTAGGCAAGGTTCAAATGACAAATTCACCACTGTAACAGGAACAGGCAAGCAAAAACTGAGGGTAATGGTACTCAATGCTAGAAGTCTAAATCTCAAAATGCACTCACTCGATGCACTCCATAAAATGGAGAATATCAATATTTGTGCAGTGACTGAGACTTGGTTCAAGGCTCCAGAGAGCACCCCTGCACTACCAGGCTATAACTCATAGCACACTTTTCAGCCATCTAACCTGGACCGGAACACCAAAGGTGGAAGTGTGTCTATATTCATTAAGGATATCCACACCTCCAGGCTAGTTGCTCAGCATAATGCATCCGAGATTATCCAAGTGCAACTAACTCTGGGCCAAACTGCAATCCAAATTGTAGGTTGCTACAGATCCCCCACCATGCCCCAGGATTCCCACTCCTCTTTTCTTGATGTACTGGAAAATATTAAGGTTCAACCAAACACCCTAATAATGGGTGATTTTAACTACCCCACCATTAACTGGGAAAACTACTTGTGTACCAGCTCCTTCACATGCTTTCTGGAATTCATAAATTTCAATGCCCTGGATCAACTTATCCACACCTCCACCAGGGGAAACAGTATCTTAGACCTAGTCATTACCAACATGTGTGACATGTGGGATATGTTCCACACCATAAGTCAACTCCTTTTAGGTCTGATCCGACCATAAGCTAATCACCCTTGATATCCATATCATGCCCCCACCCTCCATTAAGGAAACCACGGTAAAAATTTCTCCAAAGCCAACTTCATGCTTCTTAAGACAGAAGTGGTGTACTTCATGACACCCATGCAGCTGGACAATACAGTTACGACTGCTGAATCCTACACAAATGCACTCTATATGGACTGACACGAGTACATGGATCATGCTATCCCAAACAGAACCAAGACTCTATCCTCCAAAAAAGGAAGCCAATCTGGTGGTCACCTGCCATAAACAAACTGTACAACAGAAGGAAGAAATTGTTGCAAAAGAGATTAAAATCCCATGAGTGGGGGAGCTCCCTGGTCAACCTCAGTAAGAAGCTGCGATCCCTTATGAGATCCTCCAAAGCTAGCTACGAAAACAAAATCGCCACTGATTCTAAGGACAACCACAAAGAATTCTATAGCTATGTCAAGAATCTTAGTGTCAACACCCAGATCTGCTCTGAGTTACAGCACAACAGCACAAAAATTACAGAACTAACTGATATTGCCAACATCCTGGCAGATAGGTTCAGTGCTAACTTTACCACCCCCCCACCCACTAAAGGGCTCATATCTATACAGGAAGAATGCAGAGTCCCTGTAATCACAACTATGCAGGTAAAAGCTGCACTCTCTAAAGCCAAAAACACAACATCCATGGGACCGGACAGCATCCCAGGCTGCATTTTACATGAACTTCAGAACAATCTTGCTCCCCACCTAAGCACCATGTTCAATCATAGCCTCACATCAGGCTTTGTGCCCACTGAATGGTGTACAGCAACAGTTATCCCACTCCAAAAAGGGGGAGCCACCACTGATCCCGGGAACTATTGTCCTATTAGCTTAATGAGCCTGGTCTCCAAGGCCATGGAACGTGTCATCATGGAACTCATAAACAAAGACATTGGTAACCTCCATACTCTGGATCCCATCCAGTTCAGGGTTGTGAAAGGCAGATCATGCCTCTTGAACCTGATAGACTTCTTTGAGGCAGTCACCAAAGACGTAGATGAGTGTAAGGTGGTTCACACAGCCTATCTTGACCTCACCAAAGCTTTTGACACCATCCCCCATTTTGGAATTATAGCTAAACTCACTAAACTAGGTATAAATCCCTACGTCACAACATGGGTTGCCAACTGGCTCACTGACAGAACCCACACTGTAAAAGTTGCACACTCCAAATCTGACCTCAAACCAGTGACAAATGGAGTACCACATGGTTCAGTCCTGGAACCTCTCCTGTTTGGTATCTACTTCTCTGAAGTACAGGATAACACAAAAGGCCACTGGCTAATGAAGTTCGCAGATGACTGCAAACTAGGAGCCATAGTTGAGTCCCCAAATGATGTGGAAATCCTACAGAAGGGCCTTGTTGAGACAGATGCCTGGTGTCAGAGCCATGGCCTCAAGCTCAATGCCAAAAATGCATTGTCATCTCCTTTGGTAAAACTCTGTACTCATGAACTACAACATCGACAGCAGTGTACTTAACACCGAATGTGTGATAAGAGACCTTGGGACCCAGGTGGACAGTAGTCTGTCCTTTGATAGTCACATCGCCACAGTAGTCAGGAAGTCCTTGTACGTGGCACACCTCATCATAAAAGGGTTCTCATCCAGGAAAGAAGAGGTCATTGTTTCCCTCTACTCAACACTCATTAGACCCATTATAGAGTACAACGTCGCTTTTGGAATGTACCTCACAAGTCATCTGCAGCAGCTGGAATGGCCACAGAAGTACCTCACAAAGAGGATTACTGGCCTCAAACAGATGCCCTACACTGACTGTCTCAAAAAACTCCAACTTTACTCCGTAGCATATCGCCTACTCCGAGGTGATCTCTGCCTAACATATAAAGCTATGTCAAACCCAGAGCTGTTGGACATGCTACACCTAAAGAAATCCCAATCCCTCTGAGCTATATGCTCTAGGGACCTAAACCTTGTCACCACAATAAACAGGACATGCTGTCCCAGAGACTTCCCATACTCTGGAATAGGCTACCCATCTATGTCAAGCAAAGTTCTTCATTAGAACTCTTCAAGAAAAATATTGATGAGTGGATGAGAAATAGGAAATGCACCACGGGGATCAATTCTGTGTCTATGCTCTACAGTGGCACAGGAAAATAACTTTCTTGGGTGGCGTAAGCCAGGGAAGCTTGTTGGCTAGGCTTACGTAGGCCCTCAGGCCGATAGCCTAGTACCTACCTATGAACCTATGAACCTATGAACATTTATTGGTCATATCTTTGCTGTAATCCACAGGATCATTACTGTGTTAGCAGTGGTATTGTACTATGATGTCCTTAGGATGTCTGTCAGTAGCCAGTGGTGCACATGTTACAAGCAGATGTGATCTCCCACACACATGTCTTTTATGTCAACCCCTATTACAGTAGCAATAGTCTATATATATATACCTGCAATACATACCTGACATCACCTTGCACTAAAAGGCTGGGAGTATTGGGTTTGAGGTAGGACTCCAATTCATGTTCTTGACATATGGTGAACATATATGTATATATAATTATCCATATGTCTATATAGATATATACACATATACATATCGACATACATAGATGGATATGTATATGTACATATATATATATATATATATATATATATATATATATATATATATATATATGTATATATATATATATATATATATATATATATATATATACATACATACAAACACTCAGATCTCTACATATACACTGCAATGTATGTCTACACATATACAGCTATTGATACATATGCACATATACATATGAATATCTACATATATATTGACAGTAATATGTATATCAGAATAGTTATGTCTGCACATATAGTTATAGATATCTACATATATATCTACATAGACATATCTGTACACATAGGATGTGCATACATATATAGCTATATAGACATATATCAATATATATATATATATATATATATATATATATATATATATATATATATATATATATATATATATATATATATATATATATATATATATATATATATATATATATGTGTGTGTGTGTGTGTGTGTATACGAAGAGATCTACACATGGCCATATATTTGATGCACTATACAGATGTGTATACAGACATATGTATGAATATACATGTGTATGTACATGTAGACATATATCTACATATTATATGTATATATCCATAGTCCTCTCAAGTGTAAACCTCACGGTTGTCTATACCCTCCCAGATGTATCTCACCGTATGTATCTGATATGTGTACATTATGATAAAACAACATATGTGATGCAACAGTCATATTAATAACAAGTACTACACAATTGTGGCAGTAAAGGCAATTGTCCAATAATAATCAATATGTGTGTTGACAGATATATTGGAAAAATAACAGCTGTCTTCACAGTAGTCATGATGTAGTGGTTCAGTGTTGTGACTATAGTGTACAGGGACTTGGGTTCAAGACTGCAATGGCTGTTCATTTTGTTGCTGGGCAGAACAAGGGCTGTTGGATACAGAGTGGTTAAGGCAGTTTTGAGCAGCTGTAAGCACATTTGTGTGGGTTTGCGCAACGGTAAGTGCTGCTAAGCTACTGGTAAATGTACGGACGCTTACACAGTGTAGGCTTCGCTTACCAGTGTGCAAATCAGCTTAGCTGTTATATTGGAGCAATGCTGATAACTGCTATGCATGGCTTAGCCCTGTTAACCAGTTCACACCACCCAGTCTGATAGCATAGCAGGCTAATGACAGCTGTAATAAGTGTATGTAATGCCATGTACAATACATGTGCCTATGTGCTGTCATTACAGAAGCAAGGAGTGTGAGTGTCATGTCTGGGACACAGACATATATGAGGCCTGTACAGCACTATCTGTGTGAATGTGTTACATATGGGCTAGTAACCCAGGGTACATGCTGTCACACTGGCATGTAGTGTATCATGTTGGTACTACTGTTGACAGTGCTGTCCCAGGCAAGAGTCAAGTGCTAAATGTAGTACTGACAATCGGCACACCTGCAGACATCGCTGGACTCTGAGGCCTCCCTGTTGTATCCCTGGTGTGTGAGCTGTGTCACAGTATATATCCCCTATTGGATAATGATCCGACATGTGGAATGTAACTGTAGACTACTGTCTGTACAGCACATGTTAGTGAGGGCTTCCAACATGTAGTTATGGCCTGCATATTGTTGTCAAACATCTATCTATCAACACATTCATCCTACTGCATAGCTACTTGCCAAGCTGATGACTGTCAGTCCCTGTACAGATGTGCATATGGGAGGTATCCAGCTAGGATATGTACAGGCAACCTATGCTTGATTGACACTTACATGTCTGCCCAGCTGTGTAGGAACTGGCACATATAGGAGACAGCATCCTGTACGTACCAGATGCCATGGGTTCCTCCACTACACTACCACAGTCAACAGAACATGCCTGGGTACAGGTCACCATCATAGACACTAACCATGTGTTGTAATACATGTTGCAAACATGTCAACTTTATCACCTCAGTGGTCATGTGCAGGAGGCACCCAGAGGATTAGCTGATGCATGCCACTCTCACCCAATAGCTAGGTACACAGCTATGACCACCTGCAGCGATGCACCCCAGTACTTGACACATGTGTACGTGTGCATTACTGAATATAACAGTGTCTGTGTGTTAGCACACCTGTACTTGGGAATTCCATGAGGGCCTTCACAACCACCACAACACCCATTGTAATAGTCAGTTGTGGCTGCTGCTGAATGGGACATTACATGTACTCTGTTACACTCCTCTCCATACCAGTTACATGAGCCTTGCAGTACCAGCACAACAGTGTTGTACAAATGGGTTGATAGGCATGGGATACCCATTGGGTTCTGGCAAGTGTGTGTATGTGTGCATCCGTATATCTGTAGGGTATGGCATTCCGAGGCCACATACTCCTATTACACTACCCATTGCCACACAGTAGTACAGATAGTGTTGTTGCTGCCCACAGGTGAGGCATGACAATGCAACACCCTACTATGCCTGTGACATGTGAATTAGATGCATATCCCTGTAGTACCACTGCTGGGATATACAAAGGGCTGTATTGCAGTCATGGGCAATGTGTGATAGTGGGTATGTCAGATTGTCATCATGGGTTTCAGGGAGTACAATATCCACTGGGGGGATGTGGACGCTGTGTACATTGTCATTGTGTACACTTGCAATATGTCCCATGTACAACTGTATGGTTGCCATTGTCATCATCAACCATACAGGTAACTGATACCACAATCCAGCCCAGTTATGCATGTGCTGTGTGCAGCCTACCTGTAACACATTGGACACACAGTCAAGTTAGTTAGCAGCAATAGGCCCAGGTCTCTCGGATGTGTGTCTGCCTGCTATGTGTCTGTTAATGTGTATATGAAGGTATGTCACACTATGTATTGTCCATATACACCCATTACATCCCCCATTAGCATACTGTACATGTCTGGGGATGTTCTGCATGCAACATGTAACCTGGAACACACCTCACCCTAAACACTGTGTGGTGTGTGCAATGAAAGCCACACAGTTCAGTAGCACTACATACCTAGGTAAAGGTCTAGTCCCAGTGTTGCCAAGTAAGAGTGTGCGTGTATGTGGATGTGTCTACATTAGGTTGCAGATTATACACGTCCCAGTGGGTCACCTGTCCATGTGACACAGGCAATAACTGTTATGCAAACCTGTGACGTGTTCAAATGTATCCCAGGTATGTCACACACATGGTGTCACTACAGTGCCATACCCCATTGTGGAATATGACTGCAGACCATCCTTGTGCTGACACATATACACCTACAACACAAATGGATAACATTAATGAGACCACAATCAACCAGTGTTACTAACAGCTATAATGCATCATTGCTGGATGGCTACACTACCTGATATGAATGCATTAAACTTAACTCCTGACAAAATGTTACACTGCAGTACTTTGGTACACTGTAGTACAGTCACCGTGTGCATCAGAACCATATTAGCCTGTCCCTGCATCAGTGTTATGGATAACAGGGATGTGGCACAGGTATCATCATATGCACAAGGTATGTTGTTGGATTGCCAGAGGCCGAGGGTGGGCCATACATTTGACACCATGTGTGTGGGTGAGGGGTGTAATGTAGTGAACTGGGTGTGGTGATGTGGGGTATGTAGGTATGGGGTTGCCCTAGGTGTTTTTGTATAGTGTGTGCGTATGCATGCACACAGTTCTGCCATGTGGCTGCCCTACACTGGTGTTTATGGACAGCTGCAGACCATACCTGGCAGGGTGTGCAGTTCACTGCCTCTGGCCACAGAGACATGGACTGTGCCTACCAGGGGTTCCATGGGCATGTCCAGGTACAGGCCTCAATGTGCTACTCTCCCTTGATGATGACAGATGTCCGCAAGAACCAGGCCCCCCTGGGACTGGCCAGGACCATGTGCTTGTGGCCTGCTGTGGTGTGGTGTGGACAGCACCCCTCTGCAGTGCTGAGGCTGGTACTGCCACTATGGTAGCCTCTTGGTGTCCTAGCATGTCCAAGTTGACTGCCAGCTGTTGGCGATGCTGGCCTACATACACGATGCCATTGCCACACTCCCACCACATGTTCAAGCATGGACATACCACGGCTGAAGAGGGCCATCATCTCACCAGACCGTCTATCCATGAGCTCTGTATAACACGGATGGCACCAGACAGTTCACAGAAGTTGTTGCTTGCAGATGTGAGAGCAGCCCTCTGCAACCTCAGGCCCTGAATGCTGTAACATTCCATATGTGCCTGTGCTGCCATGACAGACTTCAACACTTTATTACAATTACACCTCACATCTGGGCTTACTGCAGTACTCCAGTTCACATATTTATGTTATGTAGAAGGTTATAGAACATAAGACTGTATATAGATTCCTTTCACATGTTCAGTTTGATTTTACAATAGTGAGGATTTTTTGGTGATACCACAACTGTATGTACTGTTGTGATGGCTTAGTGGTTAGCTGCTGTGACTGTAGTGTACAGGGTCCTGGGTTCAAGACTGGAAAGGCTGTTTATTTTGTTGCTGAGCAGAACAGCGGCTGTTGGATACAGAGTGATTAAGGCACTTTTAAGCACTTGTAAGTGGGTTTGTGCAGGTTTGTGTGAGGGTAAGCAATGCTTACCTCTGGTTAAATATACTTACAGAGAGTTCGCTTCAATATTGCATAGCCTGTATATGCATTGCGTACCTCCACACAAACGGGCTTAAATCCGCTTACTAGTGCTTACATGTGCTTACTCCCACTTACTACTGCTTAATAGTGCTTACATTTGATTATTAGTGCTTACTCCTGCTTACCACTGCATTAATTTAGACAGTAATGTCTAATGGTTCTTGGGAAGGTGGGGGATTTGGAAGCTGTATGGAGTTATCCTTCATTACACATTTTATCTTCCATTTGTATCCCTGATTCCTGTGTACATATACTGTATGAGGAACATGTGATTATCTGTGGACTTTACAACATTATGTCACTGACACCTCACATCTGCATTTAATGCAGTACTCCAGTTCACAAATATATGTTGTTTAGTAGGTTATGCAACTAAAAATATTGGTCATTAATTGATTTGACATGGAAAATGGAATGTGCTACAGTGGGACTCGAACCAGAAATGACTGTTCATGAGGCGAATGCTCTGCCCACTAGACTATGGCTATACTGCTTCATTTGCATATATCTTGCTTTTTATTCTCTTCTGCCATTTAAGCTGCATTAACCATAGCTAAGCGATGGGCAAACCCGTGCACCTACGGTTAAATTTAATCTGTTTCATAAAAAAATAAAGTATCTTTATATTTTTTGTGTTAACTATTGCTCTTGTGGACATGGGGGGATGTTGCTGGAGGTATGCATACACCTATGAGCGGTCTCACTCATTCTTTTAGGACTTTCTACTGTCCTTCATTGCAGGGGCAAGTATATTCTGAGAGTTCTGTTGTCAGACACACCCCCTGCACTCTTACACGCTTCGTATAAGATTAGGAGCTCAGGCAGCGTGCCTTCATTAATATGCATGGCGCTCTACCGTCCTGCTCCTAAACGTCCGCTTCCATGCAGGACTAAGCTAGTCCTGCAAGCAAGAATGGTAAATCCGGGGGTATGTTTTAGCTGTGACACTCTAGGATAACATAATAAAGTAATGTATCTCTGAGGTACAGTCATTCAGATGAGATGTTAAATAAGTAATCCATCTTCCTTAGATGGTGGCAGCCCAGGTGCATGTAGAAGATTCCATAGCAGTTATAAATAGAAAAGAAATTGCTTTGTTTACAATCAAAAATAATATAACCAGTTGAGTAGATACTCTGCAGTAAAAATAGTTAGGTAGAAGTAAAAATTAAAATGAGAACTAAAAATGTTCTCAGTTTTTTTCACAATATGACCATTTTATTACTGTCAGGTTTTCTACAAAATCCATTCAGTCAATATAACTATTTTATTTACATGTCATTTTCCTGCCAGTTTTTTCCAGCAAGCTCATAATTCTATTTGACATCAAAAACACCAGTACTGATGTTTCTTCCAGAATTCCAATATTTTTCAAAATATACCCCCGGATTCAGCAAGCCCTGCATGGTGTGCAGAACTAGTGCAGAAGCTCCAGCAGGCAATATGTCCACCATGCAATCCAGGAATAAGCTGCAGATACGTGCATAAGAGCTCCTACAGTAGTCCTGCATGGACTCAGCTCCTGTATGCAAATTACCCCATTTGCAGGTGAAATCAATGCAAATGAGGTGAATGTGCGATACAGGAATCTGGTAGCCAGCCGTGCAGGACTAGAGTAATCTGCAGAAATGTACTCGGTTAGTAACCAAGTACATTTCTGCAAACTACAAAACAGAGCCATGACAGCTCCAAATAAAGGGTGTATATGATGTGTAAAGCATGCCAGTGGCCAAATATATGGCCATTGGCATGAAAAACAGTAAAAAAAAAAAAATTTTATTTTTTTTAGCCAATATCGGCTGTTTAAGCATAGGGCAGCGATGCGCAAACGGGATCGGACGAAAAAAACAAACCTGAAATAAGCATTCTAACCAAAACCACTATTTTGCCATTATACTCAATGGCAGGCAGAAGACATCATGGCCAGTGAATAGTGGTTGCTAAGGGGGGATGCTCAGTGTGGGACCTGTAACTATGCATCAGCAGGCAATCCTATGCAAATGAGGGGAATGATACTGAATCCCAGACCTCCCCTGCATGCTAGTCAGCACACAACAGTGTAAGAGCAGGAATAGCTTGATGCAAGCCTAGGAGTTAGCTGACAACATGGGGGGGTGTCAGGCATACTATAAGAGGATTGGAGCCCTGCGGCTTGGGTTTGCCCTTAGCTTAGCAGAGCTAAGCAAGGGTGTGTGTCTGACGCTGCCTACCACTCTTTACATTGCCTAAGCGGGTGTGCACACTGTGCACCAGGTTTTAAAGTAAAAAAGTAAACCAGGAAATAGCAGCTCTGTGCACATTTGAGCACTTTGTTTGCGTGGCGTATCCCCGGGTTTAAACAGGAAGGCAACGGGAAGGGAAAGAAGCAGTAGGAAGATAAACAGGGAGAACTAGCTTAGCTGGCAGGTGAAATGTATCAGAATCAGACAATTACACAGGCAGCAGACCAGCCCAGCCCAGAACACTACTATAAACTATGCAAACACCTTACCCTCTGTTTTTTTCCACATACTCTACACCACTGGTGTATACAAGTGGGGAAATTTTAACAAACAAAAACAACAAAATGATAGGGGCTGCCATAGCTATTATACAACATGTGGAAGAGGCTGAGGGTGGTGAGGATGAGAATGCTGTTGACTAACCCACAGTGAGGAGACGGAGAAGAGTGTACAGATCCAGTGTAACCTACCAGGGGCTACATGAGCTGGAGATAATGGAGTGCTATAGGGTGGACAGGGACCTCCTACAGCAAATTTTGAGCTGTGCTGGCCACGTCTGACACACAGAACTAACAGAGGGGAACCCATCCCAGTGGATACCAAGGTATGTGTAGGCCTAAGCATACTAGCCACAGGTACCTTCCAATGGCTAACTGGGGATATCATGGGGATCTCACAGGCATCAGCATCCAGGGTACTCCACCAATTCCTGGATGCCACTTCAGCACATGCCAGTAAGCCCGTATACTTCCCCAAAACCCGGGAGGCGTTGGCCAGCAATATGCATCGCTTCCACCAAATAGCAGAATACCCTGAGGTAGTGGGTGCTATAGACTGCATGTACATATGCATCAAAGCACCACCCGGTGAGCGGGGTAAGGTCTACATCAACTGCAAGGGCTTCCCCCCCATCAACTGCCAGGCCATGTGCAATGCCCAGGGCATAATAATGAATGTGTGTGTTGGCTGCCCCTGGAAGCTATCACGATTTCCTCATCTGGCATCTGACACAGCTGTACCAGAGATTTGCCATTGGGGACAACCCTCACGGTCACCTGGTGGGGGATGCAGGTTACGCACAGGAGCCGTGGCTAATGACACCCATCAGAAATGCACACACACCTGAACAAGAACTCCATAATGAGGCACACGCACAGACCAGAATTATAATTGAGCATGTGTTTGGGATGCTCAAGTCATGGTTCTGGTGCCTGGACACATCCGGTGGAGCCTTGCAGTACTCCCCAGCTACATGTACTCAAATTGTCATCGTATGTGCCATGCTACACAATATGATCCTGCAGAAACAGCTGCAGCAGGAAAAGCACTGGGCAGGGCCACACAGCTCCCCACTATTGCCAAGGCCTGGACAGGTACAGAGTGACTTGGAGGAGGAGGAACAACCTGAGCCTGCCCCAGTAGGCAGAAGGAGATGTGCCCAGAATACCATGGCCTTGGCAAAGAGGCAACACATAGCACATAAACTGACACAGTAAGGACCCATGGAATGACACCTCTCTCTGATTCACACATACAGTAAAAGAGATGCCAAACAAGGTACTAACTGTGTTCAACCATGTATAGGGAATATACTATGTGCATCTGACATAGGCAGCCCTCCAGCACCATCCTCAATACTGGCACACCCACAAGGTAAGTCACTCTTACCAATTGCTGAATGGAGTAGTATGTGTCTTTACTTGTATCTACAGTATGGATGTGAGCATGCAAGGGAATCGGCTGGCTGAATGGGATGCCAGCAGATAGTAAACACCTATAGTGGCAGCATGTGATCTGTAACAAATACTGGTGTCACCATAGTAGCCAGTACTACACATGGTGACAAACCCACTGCAGGAAATGTGCTGGGCCACATGTGTGTCCATATGACACAGACATGCCAGTCAGGGAGGTTCACATACCCAACAACAGTCTCAGCCAGCAAGACAGGTGTAGACAAACACAAACAAAGGCCGTGCTAAGGCCTCTGAATGATGGCTATGGGTGCCCCCCCACCCCAGGGCTACACAGACAGACTACATCAGGTCAGGCAGTGGGATGTCACTTCTGAAGGGCAAGAAGTCAGAAACTATGCCTCTAGTCATCATGATAGGTTACAATTCAGAATGAAATGGAGTACCTGACATACCAGTACAGTCATAGCAAATGTGTACAAGTGTCAGGTGTGCCCACCCAATCCTATGTAGAAATGTAGAAATAGTCAGGTGTGCCCCCCCAATCCTGTGTAGAAATGTAGAAACAGTCAGGTGTGCCCCCCAATCCTATTTAGAAATGTAGTAACAGTCTGGTGTGCCCCCAATCCGATGTAGACACATTGTAACAGTCAGGTGTGCCCCCCCAATCCTATGTAGAAATTTAGTAACAGTCAGGTGTGCCCCCCTCCAATCCAATGTAGACATGTAGTAACATGTATGTGTAGGTATAATACCAGTGGAGCACAGATGACCTGAAGTGGCCAAGGTAGCAGGATAGATTATAGCATTTGTACAATATGCATGTATGCATGTGTTAGGTTGGTGTGTGTTTCATATTGTTTGAGAGTGGTCAGTATGTATGCATGTTGAGGTTTGACCTAGTGGCCATTGCCCACTACTGCTGATGACAGGGCCAAGTTCTCACAACTGCAATGCCAAGGACTATGCTCCCTAGTATAACACATTCTAACAGTAAGCCATTATAAATGTATGGTGGTAATATGTGTAACCATCTGAAAGATGGACATGACATGACTGTTGGGCTACATATACAAGCAGTACACAGGGAAAAGTACACCAGACATACAGTGTATAATGTGTAACCATGAAATGGACACACCCTTGGAATTGTACATACAGGTATGCATCACATTATCTGGGCTTGTAGTAGGAAATACCAATGTTGTCTGGCTGAACACTTGCAGATCACAAAGTTGATAGGACTGATGTATTGAGAAACAGCTGATGTCCCTGCACAAGCAAGCATAAGTGGAATGCTCCAATGCATATCTGTGAGTCAGATGCAAGTAGTGTCCATAGCACACATGCACTCAGCTCACCCAAACACCACCCGCAGGTACCTCTTCAGCCTTAGCCCTGCTGTTGGGAATGGGTACAACATGACCCCCACTTGTGTATGGCAATAGCGAAAGAATGCAGCATGCAGTATAGGTGTCCCATGCAGGTGTGTCCCTATCTGTAAGCAGCACCCTGCCAGCATCCACACCATCTGATCAATACAGATAGAAAGTATTGGCATGAACACCTAGCACACCTTCCCTGTCACCACAGGGGAATATACTGTATGGCAGTCTGGGACTGTAGGAGTGACAGAATGCAATGGCCTGCTACAGCTGGTCTGCATCACCACCAAATGGCCTACAGGCCTCTGCCAAAGGCCTGCGTCTCACCCATACTGCCAATGTATGTTATGTCATGGACACCCAAATAACATAACACACTCCACATAACCCATATGCAAGGCAATGTGGACAAACCACAGTAATATGTCCACCATGTCCAACTGCATGAACTGTGGACCAACACCAAAACACAGCTGTGATGAGGTGATAACTATAGGGAAAGTATCAGAGAATGTATGCATAATGTATGGAAGAGGATAGAATAATAGATGGGGGATGGGAGCATGGGCAGCATGGAATGTGCAAAGTCCAACACACAGCCATGTGCACATACTATCCCTGGCTACAAACACAAAAATAGGTGGCTACAAACCTGCCTGAACACAACAATAGGAGTAATGTCCTGACTTATGACCCCTTCCTCTGGGTAACCTGTGTGATTCTATACAGCTGTGAGGTATTGCTACAGCAAGATAAGGCCATGCTGTCATATCGATGGATGTACACGTATGGGATCCTCTGCCATCACTGTACCAAGGTACTGAACTGGATACACAGACCGAGCAGCAAGTGTCTGCAACTCCCCCTCCAGAATGGCATAACTTTCCAGGAATATGTAAGCATCTGACCACAATACTGGACACAGCTGCATTCACCCTGTGTTCCCCAGGACATCACTGCAAGCAAAAATGTCTACCTGATAGTACTTGAGGACATAAAACATCACAGTATATAACAGTACACATGTCTGAATATATCTGCTAACACCAGCACCATGTAGCAGAAGCAGCACAGACACAATCACCTACAGTACCCACTATCTCTTGCACAGTTTGACCCCATATTGCCAACTGATCTACAGATATACTGCAGAAACATTTTGCTAGCTGTAGGTGAAGAACACAAAGGTCTGCAATGGAGTACAATCTACCTGTAATGGATCCACACATTCAATACAGAAGGGCATACTGGACATGTTCACACACTTAGAGAAATGAAGGCAATGTCAGATAACATACTGAAAGGTCATACTGGGCATGCTCACACACTTAAACAAATGAATCCCATGTCTGTCAACAACAGTGGACCATATATATTTGACAGTTGCAGATGTTAGTGCACACACTCCTCAGTATGCACCAGTCATGCTTTGCACACACATTGAATAGGAATACACACATATATACAAGGACAACACACTATAATATGCCAAATTTACACATACATAGATGTGTGGAAGAGAGTGACAGTGACAAAGAGCCTTCCATCATGAGACCTGTCCCACCCAGCACACAGCCAAATGGCTACAACCACATGATGTGTAAATGTCACTCACTGTAGAAATTAACTGCTGGTATCCCTCAGCACTAAAGACTGTGTGGTGCTAGTGATAGCTGTGCAACATGACTGTAGAAGGCAGTAGTCATCTAGCAGTCGTATACACGTACCAGTGGAATATAAACCTGCATGTGCCTGAGTGTGGTGTGTCTACCTCTAGATGAATGGGTTATGGCCCATGCATATACACTGCCCTGCCCATAGCCCTACTATCGCAAGCCTGCTGTCTGTCACTGTTAAATACACCTTTGGGGAAGAGATAGCCCAGTAGTCTCTGTGGCATGTCTTATAACTGTGTAATGCTGTAGTGTGATAAACTAGTTAGTTAGGAGTTCTAATCCCATATATAGCAATTGTGTGTATCTCTGTCTGTGTACAGAACAATGCTTTTTAGGCTAGTCACACTCATTACAATTCAAATGCCCTACTTTGGCAAGCCTGCTGATGTCATTCACTTTGAAATACACTCTTGGGAACAAATAGCCCAGTACTCTCTGTGGCATGTCCTATAACTGTGTAATGCTGTAGTGTGATAAACTAGTTAGTTAGAAGTTCTAATCCCACACATTGCAATTGCATGTCTCTTTCTGTGTAGGGGCAATGCTTTATAGGCTAGTCACACTCACTACAATTCAAATGCCCTACTTTGGCAAGCCTGCTGATGTAATTCACTTTGAAATACACCTTTGGGAATGAAATTGCCCATTAATCTCTGTGGTGTGTCCTATAACCGTGTAATGCTGTAGTGTGAGAAACTAGTTAGGTATGCGTTCTAATCCCAGACATGGCATATGTGTGTGTGTGTGTGTCTCTGTCTGTGTAGGGAGCAATGCTTTTTAGGCTAGTCACACTCACTACAATTCAAATGCCCTACTTTGGCAAGTCTGCTAATGTCATGCACTTTGAAGTACACCTTTGAGAAAAAAACAGCCCAGTAATCTCTGTGGCGCATCCTATATCTGTGTAATGCTGTAGTGTGATAAACCAGTTAGAAAGGAGAACTAAACTCAGACATGGCAACTGTGTGTGTGCCCGTGTGTGTATATCTGTGTAGGGAGCAATGCTTTTTAGGCTAGTCACACTCACTACAATTCAAATGCCCTAATTTGGCAAGCCTGGTGATGTCATTCACTTTGAAATACACCTTTGGGGAAGGAGTAGTCCATAAATCTTCATTATTTCCTATAACAGTGTAATTCTGTAGTGTGATATAGTAGTTTGTTAGGGGTTCTATTCCTAGACATGGCAAGTGTGGATGTTTGTTTGTCTGTGGAGGGTGCAATGCTTTTGTGGCCATTCACAGTCACTACAACCTCCATTGCCCTACTTTGGCAAGCCTGCTGATGTCATTCCCAGTGAAATAAATCTTTGGGGAAGAAGTAGTCCAGTAATCTCCGTGGCACGTCCTATAACTGCGTAATGCTGTAGTGTGATATAGTAGTTTGGTAGAGGTTCTATTGCCAGACATAGTAAGTCTGGATAATTGTTTGTCTGTGGAGGGTGCAATGCTTTTGAGGCCATTCACAGTCACTACAACCTCCATTGCCCTACTTTGGCAAGCCTGCTGATGTCATTCCCAATTCAATACACCTTTGGGAAAGGAGTAGTCCTATAATCTCCATTGCACATCCTATAACTGCATAATGCAGTAGTGTGATAAACAAGTTAGGTAGGAGTTCTACTCCCAAACATGGCAAGTGTGTCCATGTGTGTCTGTGTTTGTCATTCATATCCTGTGGGGAAGTGCCTGTAAGTGTGTAACAACTGGACTCATGGAGCGGGTTTAACAAATTTCTTATATGGTGGCCCTATTATATGTCACAATGTCCACCTTACAAGGATAACAGATGTCAAATAGCCGAGAGGCTGGGGTGCCAATCCATACCTATACATGTGACATCAAGGCCTGGTGAACAAAGTAAGCAACCCTTGTATTACCCAGAGAACACTCTCAACCCATGTCTCATACACAAACACACTTGCCTAGGTGACAACCGCTAAGTTGGTAGTACCCTGCATATTCCCCACAGATAGTAACCATGGTGTGATTGCAGTGGACTACAGAGAGCATGGCACCCTGTCCATCAGTACAATAGGCACGTAATTGCAGACAGTGCGCCTTCACTATGTTCTCCACAGGATGCCTGCAACAACTGTGGAGAACATAGTGAAGGCGCACTGTCTGCAATTACATGCCTATTGTACTGATGGACAGTGCGCCTTCACTATGTTCTCCACTGGATGCCTGCAACAACTGTGGTGCCATCAAATGTGACCAGCAAAGGACATATCATGCCTTAAACACATGCCCTGTATGGAAATATGCCACTGACATCAGGGAATACCTGTATCATGCTATCAATGTAGGTGCAGGGTCAATCTGCTGTCCATTACCAGTTCCCGCCACATGAGGCCAGGACTGGCACATCTGATGATAACAATCTGTGTACACAACTTGGGCCAGACACCCCAGGTACAGTTCCACAGCACTGTACATGCATGTAGAACATGTGCACATCCCAGACACCATCCATGTCATGGCCTATAGAACAAATACATAGCAAGCATTGCACAGCAATGGCCACATACAATATTAATGCAGGTGACCAGATGGTGAATACAATACCCACCTGTATGGGCCAATCTAGACATTACACCCCTGAGCCACACTGCAGACCATTGTCATGTGGCCTGATGCCAAGGTATACCCTTCACCTAGCCTTGTATAGGCTTCTGGCACAGTCAGCCCCTATACACCCGTGAAGCAATGCACCCATGCATGTCAGTACTAACACCCTGCGTCTGTGTGTGTGGTGTATGATGCTTTCGGCCACATTCATACTCACTACAGCTCCCATTGGCATACCAAAGCATGCTGTCTGAAGTCAAACACCTTCACATACCCTTTGCCCATATAATCTCTGGACAACCCCTGTGGTGCATGTGATACCTGCGCATTACTGTACTGTGGCAAACTAACTAGTTATGAAGTGTATTCCTGACCCTGCCAAGTGTGTCAATGTGTGTGAGTCCCTGAGAGATTGTGGCTGTATTGATGCTGACACCTGTTCATGTGGACAGGCACGTGTACTACACCTACCATATTGCTACTATATCACTGTTGCAGATGTCACTCACCATCACATATATGTTTGGAAAGCTCCCCAACATGTAAGCTATGTGGTGCATGCAATAACTGCATAGACATGTCATAGCAATACATAGTCAGTCAGGGGTTTGAAGCCCTGTATTGGTAGATGTGTGACACAAACTTGCTTAGGTTTTACTCTCCCACTCCCTCCCTGACTTACTTTGTCTCTGTCTGTCTCGCTCTCTCCCTCTCTGGTGGATGTGGAGAAGTACACCTGCTTTGATTAGTCAGCAGCTTGTGTTTTGTAAGTGATGCTCATGATCAGCTGATGGCCTCTGCATGAATTGCAGTTCCCCTCTAGCTGATTGCATGTGGAACAGCTGTGGTAGCATTCCCATAGCCCATTGCATGGAAACACACTCCAATATCTAAGAACATCATGTGGGTGTTTGGCCTTTTCATTCACTGTGAGCAGGACCTAGATCTGGTGTTTGGCAAACAGCATCACAGATGGTTTTGGGATTTACCTCTAACAACATACACTGTGGAAACAGGCCAACAGACAGGAGGGGAATGTGCCAGACATGACTACAGAATTTAAGTGTTGCTATTCTGTGTTTGGAGTAATGTCGGTTTAACACGGTGTGTGTGGATATGGCTGGTTTACATGTTTTAATACTTGTCATGACAGTGCTATGTTTTTGTTGAAACTCCCATCTGTAGGGTTATCTGCAGACTGGGCAGTGTGTGGAGCCTTTTGTTTCTTGTGTTACTCACAGAACACCTATCTGAGAACTGCAGAAGCATAGTGTGAGGAGTGCAGTAAGTACATGGTGACAGCCATGAGAGTTACTGACTTCATATCCCTCATAGGGCATATGTCACAACAAACCCTGGTATGACAGTACATGTATGAGGTTATCACAGCAACATGCCAATACTGGGCCAGTGTTCATAGCTCCAGTCACAAGTCTGTCAACCTTTGT